>NC_134573.1:120281852-120581852 GCF_050947875.1 Dermacentor variabilis
GGAGAATCTCCTTGTGGTGGAATATGTCACCCTGGGCGCATCTCAGGAAGGGCACGGGTGAAATATATGGGTAGCACACTGCGGGCAGCGGGTTGTATGTTACTAGAAGTTACAACATGACGCTTTTATAGAACGCGGCCTGCTTCCGATCAAAGAGATAAAATATAAGATAAAATCAAACCATGGTGTTTAACATCCTGGAGAAACAAACGGACTACTAGGGCCACCGTAGTGAGAAGTTCCGAAAAAAATTACGTCACCTGGAGTTCTTTCACATGCACCTAAATCTAGGTACACGAGTGTTTTTGCATGCCAACCCTATAAGAATTCGGCCGCCGCGTCCGGGCAAGTCTACTGCATACATTACTTTCTTTACAGAAAGGAAGGAGTAAGTACACGTTAGTATAAGTTCAGGCGCTTCGAAGCAACGTTTCCATTTTGCATTGCATTCTTACAATTTGAAGCGTTTCGCTCAGACAGGTTTTGCTGACATTAGTAATCCACATTAGCGATTTCTGCGCACAGCATGGCGTACTCGCCAGTTTCTAGCAATCTCAGGTTCATTTTGGTTCTTTGGACCCTGTTGAATCCTGACAACATTGAATTCAGCATTTGAATTTTCATTTTTAATTTGCCCACTCGCGGCGGTACTCGGATCTAATTCGTAGGAGAGAGGTAGGGATGATAAGCGACAAGAGAAAGTCAAGGAGATAAACCAGGACGAGCATAGCTTGACTACGAAGCGTGCACGTAAATCTAGCGCGTGATCTTATAATTCGGCTTTCTTTTTTTCTTCTTTCAGAGCAAGCATGGCCACAAGGTGCATTTCGACGACGAGAAGAAGGACAAGAAAGGAAAGCTGAGTCCTTACGGCTGTCACCAGACGCCCAATCTGAGTGCCTTCCCCTCGCCCAAGCTGGAGACGCTGCCCGCCGAGCCTTTGGGCAAGGGAGAGCAGTACTTCCTCGACCTGGCCGGAAACATTCGCAAGGTATACAAATGCGCCGTTCGTCCTGACGAAGAGTCGCGAAGCATACGGCTTAACGGTGTCACCATGCCATTCAAATCTAATCTCGCGCACTTTCACATGCTTTTTCATAACCTTGTGTTTCTACATGAAGCCTGTATGTACCCTTGCGTTTTATTCTTCGTTTTCTGTCAAGTGCAGCATGACTGACTTGTCATCGTTATCCAGTATAGTGGCCCGTGCTGGTCATACTTTTAATACTCAAAAGCTAAATTACGGTAATGCAAAAACTGCAGAAACCTAGAGTTGGAGAAATTTTCATGAAAGAAAAAATAATCACCCGCCCGAAAATAGCACGAAGCTACCATGGAAACCCGTACGAGTTACTCTGAGTAACTTGTATGAAAGAGAAAGAAAAAGAAGAGAAGTGAGATGCGAAAGAAGGAGATGCTAACCGAAAGTTTAACATCCAGTGCTACCCTGCACTGGGGAAGGCGTAAGGGAAGACGGAAACATGTACGAGTTTCCTTTGTAGCTTCGTGCTTCTGTGCGGGGAGTGGCAATTTTCGCTCGCGTAAATTAAGTCACTCTGATTTGAATTTCATATGAGTCTGCGGAATTCATTTCAGTAAACCAACCGCTCGGTCAACGCTTCAGAAACTGTAGGGTCACTAGACAGGGCGACCTCACAAGCGACGCACGATGTAACCATTGAAAACGAGAGTAGCGCAGAGTCTACCGGAGTACATTCGTGGCTCTGACCTTGCGCAGGGCCCCGTCGGGAAAGGCTACACGTGCTACTGCGCGCCCTTCTTCCACAACGTGGAGAAGAAGCTCGAGGCGGACAAGCAGGAGCTGATCGACCACATCGACCACGCGCACGAGGACCTGAACGCCAAGATCGCGCACTTGGAGCGCAAGACGCGCAACCAGCTCTTCAACCTGAACCAGTCGGTGCGCGAGAAGCTGGCCGCCGAGAAGACCGAGTGCCAGGAGCGCGTGGAGCGCGCCGCCCAGCGCGAGCGCCTCGACCGGGAGCGGAGGCAGGAGACGCAGCACGCCGAGCTCCGCAGCGAGCTCCAGAGCTACGTGCGCGAGCGCGTGGCGCAGGTCGACTACCGCTGCAGCCCGCTGGGCCAGAGCGCGGACTGCAAGAACAGGTTCAGCGAAGTGCCGCCCCATTGGTCGAGGAGGGCTAGGCTGCTGAATGGCTTCTACGCCAACGGAGTCGCCAGGGCCAAGTCGGAGGAAGTCCTGCGAGACTTCAACGGCGCAGACGGCATCGACGAAGAGGAACTGGCCGAAGCGACCAACGACCGAACCGTGAATGGGCGTGTGCCCCCGACGCAGGCTCCGCCACCGTCGGGGCTCTTCGGCAACGAAGTGGGTCTGCCGCCGCCCCCCGCGCACCTAGCGAACAGGGTGGCATGCGGGACCCGGCCGGACTTCGAGAAACTTGGGGCGAAGCCCAAGTACCCGCTGTGGGACCACGCGGGAGGAGAGAGAACGAGTCCCTCGGCGCTGCTCGCCCACCATCAGCAACAGCAGCAGCCGTCCCCTACCGCAGAAAGCAGAGGAGAACACGGGATCCGTCGAAGTCCGGCGGACCAGGCATCTCCGGGAACGGTGAGGCATTTCAAGAGCCACGGAGACCTCACGGCGACCTACAAGAAGGAAGACTACCAGGACGAAGAGAAGGAGAAGGAAGAGGTCAGCAGCCCGAACCATTCGCCGTCTCCGCCCGCCACGACCAACGGAACTCCGTGCGGGGAGGGTCTGCGGCCGTCGCCCTCGCCGGCTACCAACGGTGACTCGCCGCCGACAGCGCACACGACAGCTCAGGCGACAACGTCGACAACGACGACACCGCCGCCGACGCACCCGAAACCCGCCAAGCCGCCGCTGATGCCGCGACCCACGCACCCCCCTCCTTACTCGAGCCACGTGCACCGCTTTTCGGCGGCGCCGAGCAGTCAAGCGAGGCCGCTGCGAGTGTCGTACGGGCCATCGCCCAGCGAACTGGCGGCGGCCGACGCGCTGTCGGGCTATTACAACGGCGGTGCCGCATACGCGAACGCCAACGGTGGTGCGGTCGAGGACCAGCTCTGCAAACTGAACGAGGGCCTCTCGTTGGACCCCGAGAGCGGATGTCCCTCCAGTGAAGTGTGAAAGCGGGCCCCTCCCCTCGTATCCTAATGAAAAAACAGACACATTCCGCACAGTGAGAGTGTCACACGCCCCACGACGCGAGGAAAAGAACCGTGTGCGAACTTAACTTCCTGTGTTGTTTATTTATGCCATCACATTTTTTTTTCTCTCAGTGAGCGAAGTGCTGGAACTGGAATAGCCGGTCGCTCGAAGTGGACCTGCGTGCCGTGATGCCATCGTTGAAGTGATCATGCCGTGAGAGGAAGCGAATGCAGAGCATTTCTTAATATTTGCGCGTCAGACCTCTAACTAGATTTTCTTTCTTTCACTACAGAGATATTTTAAAAACATGTTTTCATTCATAACAACAATGAGTGTATATTGAACAAATAAGACGACTACTGGCATACTTGCGCAGCGCTTAACGTAGTGTGAGGACAGCACTTTTTTAAATGCGACTAGGCGTAGCTTACCTGTGCATCTCGCGAAATATTCGATTCGTACAAACAAGGGTGTGTCAGGCAGGAAATGCCAGGCTCTACTATAAACTGACGGTACAGTGCAATGTAAAACAGCATTTAATGCAAATATAAAAGACACTCACATTGTGTCTCGTTACTTAAGTGGAAGAAGAACGAATGGTGGGCTTAAAACCATGATACAGAAGAACTAAGCGCTCCATTTCTTTTTTCATTATAGTAGATTACTTTTTAAACTGGTGAAATGAAATACCGTAATGGGCTCTAAAGTTAAAATTCACACTTAGTTTCATCACGTACATCGCCATCGTATCCACTAACCGCTGACTTCTCGTACTAAACTTCGCAGGCCAAGCGTGACATCGGGAAGCACGAAATTGCATTTCTCTTTAACATATTTCATCAAATCATTCAAGACAGCTTGAAGAACAAACGTATTCGTAACGTAACTTAATGCCACCCATGCGAAGCGCTGATTCTTATGAACTCTAGAGCAGCGAGCAGGGAACTAACAAAATGGATTCAGAAAACTTAATCATCCAAAGACGAAACGAGGGCTGCTTTCTCTGCTCAGTACAAATTACTCCTGAATGCTATATTTGATATAAATTCAACTGGACAAATTATCCGAACCACATTTAAACACAAGTAACCCATTCCCCCTGTACCTTGACAGTCTTACTTGAAACTGCGTGAGTGACACCTTGACTTCAGATCCTTCTTTGGCGATGCAGCTCTTCCAGCGAGAAAAGCTGAACTTCGCAAGTGCTGGAAAAAGTGAAAGGATGACAACTTCAGTGAAGTCCTTGAGCGGGACATCATCTTGAAGTCGTCAGGGCAACTCGTGCGTTTTCTATTAGGCCGTTCCGTAGTCTCGTGATATTTTCAAGTACTTTGTCCGTGTCATATCAGGTCAGCCACTTCTTTTCACGCTGTTGGAGAGAGCAAGAAAATGCGTATCACTGACGAGCTGGCGGCCCTTGTGTTGTCACTCGCACTATTCGAAGCTGTCTGAATGTGTAAAATGAAGCGTTTTGTCATTGTTTTCAATCAACTCTAACATCTGACATACAGACTCACAAAAAGAAGTCGATACACGTGTTTTATAGTGCCTACAACATTTTCATTCAATTCCATGAAGTCTGCGTACTCTCAAGGGTGCCAGAAAACTGCAACAGGGACAGTGTGTGTTCTCTGCTTCATCTGTGTTGAAACGGACTGACGCGCAGGGAATCGCTTGTTCATATCAGTAGATGTGTACAGTTTCTTTACAAAACATCTAATAAAAGCCATAACATATTTACGTGCCTAAGCACTTGTGTTGTATGTTCGTTTGTGTGTGTGTGTGTGTGTGTGTTTTTTTACGTTCGTCAGTGTCTTTGCGAGACAAAGGGATCTCCGAAGGAATCAATGGAATTGTTATTTAAGTAGATAGAACAGCATGCATATGCTTTCTAGAGCACTGCACTTCGACGTTCTTTAGAACCTCTAAAAGCAGGTTGAGACTGTCGTTGATTATTGACATTATTTATTATTTAGTGCACAAAAGTTTTCTGTGTTAAACCATTTGAAAGAAAAAACATTAAGATGCTGGCGAATTTCGTCAGGAATTTTAGAGTGAATGAAATAAAGAGGAAGGGGTATATAATGATGTGCCACGGAGAAAAACGACTGATAAAATTTCCGTGGAAGTACGGATTTCAAAAAATAAATAAAAATAAAATAAAATAAAAAATACATAGGTCAATTCATTGCTATGTAGAAAACTTCAGTAATGCTTTCTATTTTGTTCTAAGTTTAACAGCGAAGCACACTGTATGTGGCGACATGTTCGCAAAAGCCGAAAGGTAAAAGTCATTGGCGCATGTTTTATTTATTTATTGAGGTTCAGCTGATCCATTTCGGAGAAATGCGATAAGTGGAATGAAGTAGCTGCAGAAACGGTGCTGCTCTCGAATCCCGCAGTAGGAACCCAGTTCACCCAACCCCAACCTGCAGGGGCACGGCAAACAACAACTCAAACGCTCGAGGGGGCCAGAGTCGGCCAGGCGAAAAGAAAAATCATCATTCGCAGCTCGTAATGACCTCATTGTTCGCAAATGGCCCGTCACGTGTCAAACTCTCGACCCACATTCTAAAATGGCGGAGTACGTCAGGATAGGTCAATGACTGTACAATGGCTCGCTTCGCAAACAGAGCTTTTCCACGCCACACGCCCTGGGACAGCACTTCACCGTGGAGATCGGCTATTCAGAGTTACTGAACTAACACAGAGGCAAGAGAATTAGATACTACCCGCCACACAAAGCCTTAACACAGCAAGAAGCAGCTAGTTGGCGGAGGCTGCAAACGGGAACCTTCTCTAACTTACATATACTAAGCAAGATGTATCCTACACAATTTAGGAACACATGCCCGTGGTGCGGGGCGACCCCCACGCTTTACCATATAACCTGGGAGTGTGAACGTAACTACACATTCCACCAACACAAAACCCCGAGTGCGGAGCAGTGGAAGAGCCGGCTCACCAGCTGCGAGCTCGCCGCCCAAAGGGCAATGGTGCAGCACGCAAGCGAAGCAGCGCGGCTCAGTGGAGCCCTGGACTAGGGGCCCCATCCTGCTAAGAAAGTCAAGCGTCTGCAGCGATGATGACGAAGACCGAACGCTAAACCCTTAATGGACCAAATAAAGTTATCTCTCTCTCTCTCTCTCTCTCTCTCTCTCTCTCTCTCTCTCTCTCTCTCTCTCTCTCTATCTATCTATCTATCTATCTCCACGCGTTCATCAATTTCTGATCCAAGAGTGGATGTGTGCTGACATGCAAGGAACCCACGTTCACCTCGAAAGTTGCGACGAAATCAAAAGTACCCCTCGCTTCAACGTTACGGCGCTGACAAAACAGAAAAAAAGAAAAAAAAAGGAAGAAAGAGAGAGAAGCGGGGCACGCTGCGCAGAATGAGCGCAACACGCCAGAGCAGCACGTAGCAGCGGCGCGGCCTCTGCAGCAGCAACAGTCGCGCGAGAAATACCTATTGTACCCTTAAGTCGATGTAACGGCCAAAGGGCCCCCGAGGGTTTCACACACTCCCCTTACTACGGTGTCTTTTTTTTTTCTTTTCCGAGGAACGAGGAGGAGAAGGTAGGAAGGAAATTTGCAAGCGAAAAGGCGAAGAAGCAAGTTATACTTGCAGTCGCTGTTTCGAGGTGTCTAGGTGCCTGAGTGGCGGGTTCTGCCTTCGCCCATTAGAAATAGCGATGTCGTGTCATCTGTGTAAGTATGTCGCAGTTTAAACCACAAGTGATGATACTGCTGGAAGCCGACGGTGTTGAGGGTTTGTTTTTCTTTGTTTCTTACTCAGGTGTATTCGATGCTTGGGAATTGAAGTTGACGGAGCGCGATCTTTAAGTGTGCTCATCTGCCTCACAGTCCAGAAAGCAGTGTGCACAAACATAACTTCACTGGTACGACCGAAGAGCACTGCCCAATTCCTGACACTTCGTTCACTTTACCTAATTCGCTCGCGGCCCAGTACACGGACAACTGATTCTCAACGTTGTTCCTGATAGACGAGACGAAGTGCAGCACGGTGTGTTAAAGTTCCGCAGCCGTCATTATCGTTCAACTCGGACGTCTTGAACTTGGCGGTGCTACCGAGGCGACCACGTGAGCTGTACTACTCGTATTGAAGACTGGCCACTTTCAGAACAGGTCATTTTGGAATGCCGACCTTATATAAGTTAGCATAGCAGAGAGCAGCGAAGGCGCCATTGCACTTTCAGGAATACGTCTCTAGCCCTTCTAGAAGCTAGCAACTGTGCGCTTGTACGCAGGGTGTTTCAGCGAGAGAGAGAGAGAGTAAAACTTTATTCAATGGAAATAAAATAAGGCACGATGGTTGGAGCCCCTATTCCAGGGCCCCACTGGCACGAGCGGCTCGCTGGGCTTGGTCCAGAAGAGCCAACTGGCTCTCCCGACCCTCGTCCGCAAGCCATGCCTCCCACTGCCTATTCCTCATTAGTGGATGTTGGTGTAATATGGGACTGTCTATGTGCGGAGGCCTCCTGGGGCACTCCCATGTGATGTGTTTTAGTGTGGGTGTGTCTGTGCACCACGGGCACTCGTCAGAGAACCTCGTGGGGTGTATTCTGTGTAGGTGGTGCAGGTTGGGGTATGTATTCGTCTGGATACGACGCCAGTCCCTCTCCTGTTCGCTGTTTAAATCGGAGTGAGGATGTCCAAAACGTCTCCGCTCCTGCCTTTGCTGTAGGAGGATGTCACGAGAATTCGGTGGAAGGACGTCGCTAGGCCATGCCGTTGCTCGGACGTTCAAACCTCGAGCAATACGGTCTGCCCTAGCGTTTCCTGCCAGTCGCTCGTGTGCCGGACACCAGACGATAGTGTGGTGCCCCTCTAGTTGAGTGCCTAAAATTTTGATTATTGATTTGGGTGCCGTTCCTTGTAAAAACAGGCGGCAAGCCGCTTGTGAGTCGGATAATATGACAGCCGAATTGGTTTGGCGCTCGGCGTCCTGAATGGCCAAGGCAATGGCTGCAGCCTCTGCCACGCATGCCGAGGCGGTTTTGAAGGATGCCGTTGTTACGTTGTTGTTGCATGTAGAGACTATGGTGAAAGTGTCTGAGCTGGCTCGACTGGCATCCGTATAATACACCCCCGGTCCCATGCCGAAACGTTTGTGAAGGGTCTTTGCCCTTGCTCTGCGTCGTCCGGGATGGTACTTGGGGTGCATGTTTTTGGGAATTGGGGCCACCGCGATGTGCGATCGAACATTGCGGTCTATCTGTGCCGTTTCCTCTCCGCAATACTGGGGTCTCAGGGGAAAGCCTAACCTCGCCAATACTTCCCTGCCCTGAGTTGAAGAACAAAGTCGTTCTTTCTGGGAATATAACGTCGCGACTGCGTACTCGTCAAAAGTATTGTGCAGGCCCAGTCCCTCGAATCTCTCTGTGCTAGTGCATTCGGGAAGACCAAGGGCGGCTTTGAAGGCTTTTCTTATTATTGCGTTTGCCTGTTTAATCTCTTGGTTTGTCAAGGCCTGATACGGAAGGGCGTATGTGAGTCGGCTAATCACGAATGCGTGAACCAGGCTGATGGTCTCTCCCTCAGTTAGGCCGTCTCTGCTTCTTGCCACTCTCCTTATCATTCTAGCCACGTTTCCTGTGACCGCCTTTAGTTTTTGTAGGGTGTGAGATGTTCCAGCATTCTGCTGTATCCACATCCCCAATATTCTGAGTGTCTCCACTTCACGAATTGGCACCCCGTCGAGAGTCAGAGTGAGCGGCACCCAGTCCTTCTTTCTTGCGTACTTCGCACGCACCCGAATGAATTCCGATTTTTCAGGTGCGCATGCCATGTCCGCCGCCCTCGCGTATTCCACGACTGCGTCTATGGCCTTTTGAAGGGTTTCTTGCTTGTCCCCGTAGGACCCCTTGTGAGCCCAGAACGTGATATCATCGGCATATATCGCACAACCGAGATTCGGGTGTTTATCTAGCTCCAGGGCTAGCTTTCTCATCCCTATATTAAATAGCAGTGGAGAGAGTATAGCTCCCTGAGGGGTACCTCTGTCGGGACAGTTGAAGGTGTCGGACCTCGTGGAGCCTAATCCGATTGTGGCCGTGCGGTGGCTGAGGAACGAGCGCACGTAGTTATAAATTCGCGTTCCGCAGTTCACCGCTTCCAGTCCCTCCAGAATAGCGTGGTGGGAGATGCTGTCGAAGGCCTTTTTGATGTCCAATGCCAGTACAAATTTATCTTCCGACCCTCTGTTGGGGTGCAGGACCTCGTGCTTTAGTAGTAGGAAAACGTCCTGCGCTGACACGTGGGGTCGGAAACCGAACATGTTGGAGGGGAACATGTTGTTCAGCTCTATGTGGTTCGAGAGCCCGACCTGCACAACCTTTTCAAAGAGTTTCCCCGCGCACGACGTTAGGGAGATGGGTCGAAGGTTGTTGATGTTACGAGGCTTACCTGGTTTTGGAATAAGAATAATTTTTGCTTCCTTCCATTCTTTTGGAAGGACGCCGTCCTCTGTCCAGACCGTGTCGTTAAAGAATTTGGTCAAGCTCTTTAGCGTGTCGTCACTTAGATTGCGAATCATTGCGTTCGTGACCTGATCTACCCCTGGGGTCGTGTTTTTCTTGAAGGAGTGTGCCGCTGCGTAAACCTCTTCAAAGGTTATAGGGGCGTCCAGTTCCGGTTGGTCCTGACCTTCATAAACGGGTTTGGTGGATTGCCCGGTCGGTACAGTTCCTACGTATATCTCTTTAATTTTGTCTATCATGTCAGCTTCCCGACCTTCAAACTCGTTTTCAAGCAGCTTAAGTGTGCGATTCGCGACTGTTTTTGTTCCTCCCGGGTCAATCATACTTCGAAGGATGCGCCATGTTTTCTTTGTAGTCAACGTGCCCCGAAGCGAGTCGCTGAACTGACGCCAATTGCTGTCGCTTAACTTTTGTGCGTATTCGTTAGCTTCCTGCGCTAGCTGAGCTATCCGTATCCTGAGTTTACGATTAAGCTTCTGCCTTTTCCACCTTTTTGTGAGGCCTCTCCGGGCTTCCCAGAGATGCAAAAGGTGACGATCCACGGCTGGAGCCTCCGTTGTCGTTTCAATTGTTTTGGTGACCCTAGAGTGAATAACTCGGATCTGCTCGGCCCATTCTCCTACGTCTGTTATGCTGCCGATTGTTTTCTGTTTTTCACGAAATTTGGTCCAGTCGGATAGCCTTGCCTTGCCAATAGCTCTTCGAATCCTGGCTGCATTAACCGATATGCTTAAGATATAGTGATCACTTCCTAGGTTTTCACCGAGGTTCGTCCATCGCGTCTCACTTTCGTTGTTGGTGAACGTGAGGTCGGGGGAAGTGTCCTGGGACACGCTGTTCCCGATTCGCGTTGGGAGATCCGGTTGAGTTAGCTGGAAAAGTCCGTAGCGCTCTACAACGTCTGCTAACAATATGCCCTTAGGATTTACTCTACTGTAGCCCCAGTTTGAGTGTTGAGCGTTGAAGTCGCCTAACAATATTAATTTGTCCCTACCTTGAGCGAGTCGCACCGCGGTGGCCACCACGTTTTCAAAATCCGCCTGTTTTTCTCTGGGAGAACTATAAACGTTGACAATAATTGTTTTAGGTTTGCCCCTTTTCTGCGGCCAAATCGTGATTATCTGGTGCTGAATAGGTTCCCGGAAAAAATAATTTACGCTAATCGCGACATCCTTCTTGGCAAAGGTGGCTACTTGAGGGTAGTCAGGGTGAGCATAAAGCTCGTACCCTTTGAGTTTTTGATTTTGTTTCCCTATTTCCTGAATACAGATAACGTCGGGAGGGATTGGCGCCGATTCTATGTAGTGCGTGAAATTAGCCAATTTAGTGCGTAGCGTGCAGCAATTCCATTGCCAGATTTCAATGTGTCCGGTCTTTGTGTTGTTTGCCATATTATCCATGGATATTACTGTCGCTATCAGTGTGCTCTATAGCGAACACTCTAAAAAATTTTCAAAATTGTATGTGGTAGATTGCACAATTCTAGTGCATGAGCTGGTATACTCGAACAAAAACTTACTTGCATTACTCACATTACTTGACATTACTTGCACAAAAAATTGAAATGCATGATCTACTATTAACAAGTTGCACTAATTCTGTTTGAACTAATTACCTAATGGCACATATTGCAATTTACAAATTCTAGCGGATGAAACTGCAACGCATGACCACTTGAAAAAATTTGTGTGGATGACACCGTTTACGAGATATGCGCCATCAATTTTGTGGTAAAAATGCACTGTCGTTCCACTTACTTTTTTAAAAAGAAACGTCGTTTTACGCATTGAAACACAAAAGTAAGTGGAACACCAATGCATTTCTCCGCAAAGTTTGAGATTTGGTTTTTTTCACCACATCAGTACATCTGTAACACAACAGAATGCACCAACAGAAGTTCAGGAATTAATATATCAAAACTGGGGCCATCCTGAGAATTCGTTCCAAGTGGATCCGCCTTGCAAAGTCCCGGCTAGAATTTGTAAAGTGTAATATGTGCCATAAGGTAATTAGTTACAAACCTAATGAATATTTTTGTTAATTAGTCGATTATGCATTTCAATTTTTTGTGCAAGTAATCTTCCCGATGTCGAGTAGACCAGCTCATGGACTAGAATTGCGCTATCTGTCACAGTCAACTTTCAAAATTTTTTTAAAAGCGTTCGCTCAAAACACCCGGTATGTGCTGCGTTTCTCTCTCCTATTTTCTTGTCTTTCAACCTCCCTCGCCTTTTGCTTCCCCGGTGAGCAAACCAAATTTTTTTCATTCTAGACGACATGCGTGCTTTTACCCTTTCTTTTCACTCCCTCTCGCTCTCTCTCAGGATTAGCTGATGTGTATCGTCGACCGATTCTTTAGCAGCTATAGCTTGCGAGCGTTGAATGGCCGGCCGGTCAGCCCCTTCCAAGGGCATAAAGCGGCGAGATCAGCAATATTTGGCTGATCTCTAGCTCATCTCTTTTGCTCGTCCTGATCGTGTCGCTTCGCGCCGTTAGAAGGCGCTGACCGGCCTGCCAGTCGACGCTCTCGCGGTACTGCTAAAGAATCGGTTGACTGTACTGCCCTCAGCAAAAGCACACGGACCGTGGATTCAGTGAGAAAACCGTTTTTCTTCTTCGCCTATGAATTGAAATTGAAGACTCCAGTCCAAACTCGTTTTTGCGACGCTTCTAGTGCACTCGTCAATTTCGGTTTGTGTGTCTGAAATACGAATAACTTCCACACTTTCTTTCTTTCTTTCTTTCTTTCTTTCTTTCTTTCTTTCTTTCTTTCTTTCTTTCTTTCTTTCTTTCTTTCTTTCTTTCTTTGTTGAGCCATGTGGTCCGTATGCTTTTACGCACACGTGTGCATACCTGAAGAACAGGGTACTTTACTGTGACGTACAATGGTGGGTCGAAGAAGGGATGTCACCGGCTCCAGCGTTTCGACTAGTGGACTTATTTATCTTCGTGGACTTTTGTCTTCGCCCTGACGAGTCGACTTGTCGAAACGTTGGCTCAAGCGACATTCTTTTTTGTTCTACCGCTTGGTGGTCACTTCAACCTCCATATTACAGTGATCTTCTGTACTATGAAGTGCAAGACTGTTGGACATTATACAGGCCGCAAGGCTTATTCACTTGACGCCTATCGCTGGTGACCTCGCGTATGCGTGTGCACACAGCCAGTCTCCTTAGCATCAGCCTTCGCAGAAAACAAAAAAACGACTGCATATGCATTTACAGCTCGCATGCCTCCATCGGCACATAACTTTAAGCTGTCGCTACACAAGCGAACGCTGCTGGGAGCTCCGTTTCCTTAGCACAAATTGAGAGGAAACAACAACAAAATTGACACTGCAGGGTGCCGCACGACCAAAAACAAGCGAACCAGCAGAGGCAGCTCAACAGTGCTCTATGCAGCGAGGCCACTTCGCGCGCTTTCGCCGGTGCTTGAGCGCGCGCCTCCAACCGGCCGGGGGTCCTTGCGTGCGCGCGCGTCGATGGCTCCGTCCGTGCTCCACATATCGCTGAGCACAATTTATGGGCAGCGCGCGCTAAGCACGGGACCACGGATTTCCTTGGCTGCACGAAACGGCGGGTGGGGCAGCTGGGCAAGGAGGCTATACCGCTGAGAGGAAAGCAGAGAGATTATGCGAGCAAGTGGGGACGTAAAAGCAGTGCGCCGAGGCTGCCTGTGCGGCATTCGTGCCGCGATGAGTAGCACACCGTCCAGAGGCTCTACCAGACGGGCTTTCCCACGTCCCCGTATCCCGAATACACGGAGCCGAGCCGGTGCACGAAAAACACTCCGACTTTAGGAATTCAGGCACAGGCAGAGGCTCGCCTACATGCCTGGCATACTATGCAGAGGCAAGAAAAGGTTCCAGTTTGTTGAGCGCGAGAACGAGAACGAGAAAGAAAGAGAGAGTAGAAAAAAAAAAACAAGTGAATTAAATAAGCCTGCGAGTTCCACTTTGCGTGATTACGAATTTCACGTGAGTAAAACATATTTCGGGCACATCTGGAGGGAATTTCCTGCTGTAGTTGCAGCCCGGTCGGCGACTTGTCTATCAGGAGGACTCTCGATTAAGTGGTATCGTACCATAATGAGTACTGCAGTAAAGAACTGATCGAACACAATTTACCGAATCCCTTCATTTCCTTATTGGTAAGAATAAAGGAGGAGTTGTTGGCCCCAATAAAATAGTGCCATCGACTTTACACGAGTTTCACATGTATAACAAAGCATCACAAAAGAAATATTATAAGACGGCGCAATATAAATGTCACAAACGCTAGGTACAGGTACTTAGTTTATGCACTCAATAAAGACACGCATTAAAATTTTGTTCAGCATTGCATGCGTCATCACTATAAAGCGTAAGCTCTGGCCGAGCGCAATAAATAACTCAAAATCAAATTGTTTAAGTCTCATTTTGGTAGTCCGAGCTGTCAAACTTATCCGGGATCAATCGCATGAACGTCACAAGGCGCGCATAAGCTTTTGCAACTTATGTGCAATAGGCTGCACGGGAAATAATGGCCACGCCAAGGCTCTTGACAGAAGAACTATGTTGAGGAGGAGCTGGTTTTCTGAAAAAGCGAGCCCGAAACCGGAACTGGCATTAGATACTATGCATAAAAGTTGGCAGCCAAATAAAAGTTTCAACGATATCAGTCACCATTTTTTGTAATACATGATCAATCGATCGATCGGTTCCCACGCATGGAAGAAAAAACTTTAAAAAGTCGGAAAAAGAAACACGTACATTCCACACTTTCCCGGTCATGTTCACGGCGCATTCAAATCTGCGCATTCACTGCGCGTCTTCAAATCGCATTCACTAAAACCGAGTCACGAATCAACACTTCCTTTTTTTTGGTCGGGAGGACAATAAGTGAGTCGAGTGAGTCGACCATGAGTGAACGAATCAGTGCAACTGAAATTGCAAACTGTACTGAATTTGAATCAACAAGCTGTTGAAGCCTCTCATCCAAACGGCTTTGTGATTAACTTCACCACAGACAACGCTCGCAATGGTGGGTACTCAAACGTTGCGTTTATTAACTGTTTTTCATGTTTTTTTCATATTTGCTGCTGTTTGTATTCCTTCCATCATGGTTATCAATATAGGCACGCCTTTCATTCTCGACTTGCAGCTGCGGATCCACGCAGTTCAAGGTCGCGCGAGGAAATGGCTTCTCTCATTTCGCGAAGGAATGCTCCCGGCGGGAAGCTGCATAATCGCTCGCAACGACAGCGCAAATATGTTTCCGCATAGACGCTTCTCTATATCTCTCCATCTTCTCAAGTATCAATCACCGCGGCGACGCGCCATTCTCGCCGGCGGAATCGCGCACGACGCCTCTCCGGCTTCGCCGTCGGCAACGGCTTTCGTTGCCTGCCATGCACGGTATATGCCTCGCTGACGCGATGTGCTGGAGGAGGCAGTCTGCAATTCATCAAGGCCGCTGAAGGACTCGAGTGCACGGAAGCCACGGTGTTTGCATTGCAGTGCGTGTCCTTGACGACGTCTCTTTTTCCCATGTCAGTGACCCCTTGGCGAGGATAGATGCTGCGGCGCAGACTTCCCGATTGCAATGCATGAAGTCAATCAGCACTCCCGACTTCAGCACCAAGAAGGACAGAGGAAGCAGCGAAAGTCTAGCTCCATTCCGCCGAATGTGTTCCTGATTGAAGCTGGCATTTGAAGAAAAAACATGCAGATTCCACACACTGTGGGAATACGTTTAACCGATGCTTTCATGGGTGTCCGCGGGGAACGCTGTTGTTTAAAGACAAATTTCAAGCTGGCAGAGCAGAATTGTTTCCAATGCTCTTAGACCATATTGCCTGTCGTGCTCTTTGCTAATGGACATTATATAGGAACTTCATCTTCGAAACATGAGACCGGCCACAGTCACGTGGGCGCCACAACAAGCAAGGTAAACAGTAGCAGTTACGACATCAATCAAGCATTAATGTTGGTAAATGGCCCGTGGGCATCTTACTGCACACTAGTGTCGTTCTTTGCGCTGCCCCTCGTTACAAACAGCCGCCCTGACCGCTTACCTCGTCAACAACTTTCTCTCGAAAGAGCGCAGAGGACTTCTCTGTTTAGCGTGTCTACAATCCTTGGCTTGGATTAGGGAAAAGCTTGGGTGAAGATGTGGTCCGAAAGAGCTTTACTCTGGCAGTAACGCATCATGGAAGCCGAGACGCTGTCGTGCTGGGATCACGAGGACCTTTCGCCTGGTAACATTTTTTTTTTTGTCCTACCCCACTCGCGTTGCTTTCGCCCCGCCGCAAGTGTTGTACAAACACCCAACATGTATTTGATCGGATTATCACTCCAGGTTGGCAGCACAAAGTACTCTCTCTAAGAAGGAGAATATGCCGCTACCTGTCGGCACCTTACGGCAAGTTTGTAAAGGGAGCGGCACTTCCACTTATCGAGATCTTATTTGTCCCTACGAAATGGAACGTTGTGTTTACTCGACCTTTTAATGCCATGGAAGAGCTCTTGAGCCTATCGCATTGCAGGAGCGGGAAGAGCATCACGGTGAGCTGGCGGTACACATACCGTATATGGTATGCAACCGATATTACCGCCTTGTGCACTGAAGGGAGAAAGAAAAAAAATTGCTACGATTTGAAAACAGGCGTGTTGATCGGCTCCACCGAATAAATCGCTATTTTTCTTTCGTCGCCTATACGCGACGGAGAATTGTGCGAGAGCAGTTATTATTTCGGTGGATAGACTTTCACGTTGATCATCTAGAGCGATCTCACTGTAGCCTATACAGGGGAACAAGAACAACGATTCAAAGAGAAGAAGAAAACAACGCCTAATATATTTTTGCCGAATATTTTTATTGCTGAAGACGACCACCGTGCATTTTCCAGAATGGTTGAATCTTTTCAGCTTCACTGGTGTATTGACTTAGTACAAGTACTAAAGAGAAAATCTGGGGAAGAACATCTCTTAAGCGTAAATTTCCAAAGGAAGGCATGCAACTTGCATGCAAAGATATACAAGCTACGCCTGCGGGCATATGAACTTGGCTTACTTCAGATGAGTTAACGCATGAGCAATTTATAAAACCAGCAGTTATGCTTATTTATTCCAAACGCACACTCCAGGAATTGCGCCTCAATCGGTAGGGGGAAAGGCTGAAGTTGTAGGTGTAAAAGCCTCGACGCTACAGGTTTTTCTCTCTCCCTCTTTCACTTTAACATTTGACTTCCGCAGTGAGCAAGTGCAAGAAAAGGCGATGCACTTTAGCTAACGCTAATGTGGGAACGTGACCGCGAATCTCAAAAGTCCGTGCAACCATACATGCTAATTATTTTTCTGCGAAGTAGATCGTTTTCACCAGCTTTCGTTAGCGATCGCGTCAACTCAGCGTCATGCTCCTGCGAACTAACGACACATTGAGTCAACCTCGACTGAAAACTCAATTTACCTTCTCTTCTGCCGTTTCAGCGAGCAAGGTAGTGGCAGAAGCTCAATAAATCATTGCACCTCTCGAAGCAAAGGCACCCTCCTGTGATCGTATCTCGCGCATTTGCATTGCAGTTATAGGGTGTTCTCCCCTACCTTTTCTTTCATCGAAAAGAAATATACCCGTATTCATTGCGTAAGTGTTCTTCCTCCCCCCGTCCAGGCGCCCTCAACTCGCTCTCGACGGGACCCTGTACAGCCCTCTCGTGCATTGTGAGCGGATAAATAAAGCGCACGCGTAATGCAATAATCGATCCGGCCACGTATGGTCTTCAGGGACAAACTCGCGACAAACTCTAGGAAGTTGCAGAAACAGACTAGAGAGATTACGCAACATCTGGTGCTCTCCTATCCCTATGAGAATGAGACGGAGAAGCACGTCGTGCATAATAAAAGAAGCATGGAGAATTGCTGATAATTACTAGAGCGACATAAGCGTTCCGCATGAATTATGTTTTTACAGCGAAGTTCTATATGGCTAGGGTTCTGTGCATTTGTGTTCTCCGTGAACAAAAACTATCGTTATCAATGGATTATACCCCCGTAGGCAAGCAAGAAATGCAATGGCTCATAGCCCCGTAAGGCAGATGCTACAAGCACACAGCCATGTGAAGCGAACAGAGCTTACATTCGTTCCTATCAAGCATACAACATACAGAAATGCATGTCGAAAACTGTCATGATCTATGGCTCATACTCCCGTAAGCAATAGCTCATACCCCCCTAGGCAAGCAAAATATGCAATGGCTCATAGCGCCGTAGGGTTGATGGCTGCTCACTTAGAGGGAGTTCATTGCGATGACACTACCCCTGTGATCGTTGTCGGTGATTTCAATATGGATGACTCAGGACCAAAAAAGGAGCGGTTTACGTGTTTCGTGTTGCAGACATATCGCTTGCGATGCCGCAACGATCCGGCGCAACCAACCACCCAGCGGCGCACGCGCATCAGTTTGACATTATCATAGAACGTGTTCGCAGTTGCGAGTCAAATAATGACCACCGATCAAGACAATAAATGTGCGTGCGTATCTTTCGTCACTATGACCACCCATCAAGACAATAAATGAGTTCGTACCTTTGTTCAAAATTGTGTCACCTATGTGTCGTGTGCTATTTAAACACCTTCGCTGGTCACCCACCTTCACAGAGTGGAATGGCTCGTGATTTTCTTTTCTCTTTTGTTTTTTTCACAGGAAACGTCCCTGCTGCAGCTTAAGGTTCCGCGAAATGTTTCTTGACTTTGGTCTTCTTTTACCCTGCGGTGCAACCTTGTGTTGTATTGCAGACCGCACCTTCCTTGAAATACGAGTGAAGTGCAAGCGACTGCTCCATAATGTTAATTGACATCACTTGTTGTGCCCATGTTGTGTGTTGTGACGCAACATGTTCTAATTTGTACTTTATTTGTGAACTTTGCGCCGCGCGTTTCGAGATTATTTAGATATTAATTTACTACTCCACCTCCTCTACGTGTGTGTTTGTTCGAGCCAGCCTGTATTTGCTGTGTAATGTTTGCCTAAGAGAGAAGGAGTAGCGGGCATCACCTACGATGCCAACCTCTCTTGCACACATTTAATTAAGAAAGAAAGAACGAAAGCAAGAAAGAAAGAAAGAAAGAAAGAAAGAAAGAAAGAAAGAAAGAATTGACCCATGAAAAAAAATACGTCAGTGATCTAAAATATGCACATAGCCCAACCACAACCGGGTCTAGCGATCAGAAACTTCCTGCAACTTCAATACCCTGCCTGCGTCTGCGCGTGATGAAAGAGGCGGTCCGTCAACGACCATCGCTTCTGGCGCTACCGAGAGCGATAAAACGGCGGCGCTCGCACCCCAACTCGTCCCCCCGAGTGCTCTAAGTCCTTTCCTAATCTCCGACTAATCGGTCACGAACGCCTGGAGGAAGAGTAATTAGCCTTCACTCTATATCCAACGCCACGGCTGGCTTAACCTAAGCGTATCCGTTCTCTGCGATACGAGGTGCCATGGCGACGAAGCAAAAAAAAAAAAAATATCGAATGACGTTGACGTAACTTCAGGGCAGCAGCGTTGGTAGACAAGAACAAAGGGACGTTGTGCGGGTGTAAAGTGCGCACCGTAGAGGACGCACGCACCTGTTCGCGCTTATAAGGGGTGGCCCTTGTGCACGCCGTCCCACAGAAGCGTGTATCGGCTCTGTGCAGTCGTTGCTCTATTCGACCGAGATTCAGAGCTCGCACTGTCGTGGCCTCGAGACAGACACGATCAGCTGCCCGCTTGCTGCCTGGACGGCCCGCATGTGGTGGTAGTGAACGAACGAAGTCATTACTGCGTGGGAGCCGAGCGGCGAAGCGTGTTGCCCCGGGGCGTCGACGTTTGAAATTACGAAAGCACCTCGAGGTGTGTACAATGATCCGGGCTTAGCAGAACTCGGTCGTGTGCGAGCCGGTCGCCCATAAGAATCGAAGCGAAGAGTTCCAGTTGGAAGTAATAGAGCGTGCAAGGAAATAAAACAAGCGGGCGAGCGAAAAAACAAATACGAGAAAAAGCAGCCAACTATAAGTATAGTCAAGAGGACTGTCTATAGCTCATTCGACGGTGGAAGAAAATTACTGCGGCATTTTATCGGTTCGTGAGAATATTGTAGGCCGACGATGGGGGCCCATTATTGCGGAAAGCGTCAGGTGAAAGTATTACGCGAATTTCGGCGTTAGTCTTCGTCCTCTTTGTTCTGTTTCAAGCCGACGTGGTCAGATTCCTGAGCGAAACTCTAGTATTCACCCCTTCCCGTGGTGTCGTTGCGTGCTTCAATCAAGGGTGGGATGCCAGGGAAGGTTTCAGAGTTAAAAATAGCGACTTATTTGATACAGATATTTTACAAGCAATTACACACAAATGAGCAGGCCAACACTACGTAGCAAGCACTATACGCCGAGTCGAAAGCGTCGTGTCGCGTCGAGAATGACCGTCAGAGTTGAAGATATCGGTTGTTAAACCTCGGTGGCTCCTGCCCAACACCTGGCTCAATGAAATATGGCAGGCGCACGTTTCCTTTCCTCTTCACATTGCACAGAGAACTACCAAAACACCACAGAGAGAAATGCCCGACGACTGCTTACATAGGTTGCCACTTGCGTCCTGCCACCCCATAACTATATGAAGACAAATAGGCTCGCTGACGTAGCGGCTAAGAACACGCGTCTCGAACGCCACCCATATACGCAATAGTTCTCGTAATTGCCCACGGACGAAGTGGCAACAGGCTGTCGACGTTGTAGAGCCATCTGGTACATTGGCACGGTCATTCGACAATTACAGCACCGGGGCTATATGACCGCCTAACAAGTGTTCGTTTGCAAAGCGTTGCCGCCAGACACAATTGAATCTATCAAGTTCAACTTCCGTTTCTAAGCGCACGCGACGAGCAAAATAAAGATCAAGGTTTCTTTTCCTGGCATCCACGTTTAATCAGCCACGGAGGGTAGGGAGCTAAACAAAACGAACCTTACTCCTGTACGTGTGTGCGACCAATGCTCTCAAACATAGGTGCACCAAGTCTCTTGAAATCTTTAGGGTTCCTTGACATCGCCACTTTGATCTCAGATTCGTGTTACGTTCTGTAGTGCTAGCTTCGCGACTAATGAACCCGCCCACCGGGTGTTTCAGCAAACACTAGACTTATTAACGAACATGCACTAAATAAGTCGTTTTTAACTACTTTCCTTATGACGCACATTGCAGTTTACAAATTCTAGCCGTGGAGTTCGCAAAGCGGATTCACTAGGAACAATTTCTCAGGATGACACGAGTTTCGAGATATTAATTCCCGAACTTTGCGCAGGAATACACTGGCGGACCATTTACTTTTGGGCTCGAATGCATAAAACGGCGTTTTGTTAAGACAGCAAGTGGAAGACATTGCATCTTTACCGCAAGTACGATGGCCCACATATCGAAAATGATGTCATCTACACAATTATTTTCAAGTCGATAAGCCTTGCAGTTTCACCGGCTACAATTTTTAAATTGCTAATTTAAATGTCTAATGTGCCATAAGGTAATCAGTTAGAAACTTAAATAATTCATTTTTCTTAATTAAGCGTTTATGCATTTCTATTTATCGTGCAAGCAAATCCCGCCTCTTCGAGTAGGCCAGCGCAAGGACTACATTTGTGGCATTTGCGCTACAGGAAATTTTTAAGAATTTTTGAGAGTATTCGCTGAAACACCCGGTATACGGCCTGCGACCAGACGCCACACTATCCGAACTGTTCCAAGTAGGTGGCGTAACCGCGTGCAAAACTATTCAAGGCGCCCCGAAGGCGCGTCCAGCGCACGCTGCTTGCCAATGAAACTTGAAGCAGGACTGCCGCTAGTGACCCGGCGTACCAAGATGACCGCGTAATAATTAATACGCATTTAATCGGCGCTGCAAGAGAGGCAATTTTGCTTTCTACTGGCGTGTGGGCGTCCCGAACGATCCAGGAAGAGGAAGAGAGTTTGCAGCCCTCCCGAACGAGAAGCAACCGTTAATCTCTACTCTTGCCGAAGTCGATCGTCCCGGTCTGCCGCAAAGAGTTCATGCATCCACTCTAATGTGCGCTGCACATCGTAACGCGCTGTTCTCCAACAACGCTAAAGGGTTCCCGCAGCCGGCATATACAGACCCGGCGAGCATTCAGATGCAGCAGGAGACGACCGGCGGAACGTTTCGAACGCGGTATGCGATCAATTCGACACGGCCTACCGCGCCCTATTCGGTGGGGAAGACCTCCGCGGTGGCAAGAACGCCGACGTCGGCGCGAGCTTCGGTGGGAAAAAAAATTGAGGTCGCGCCTCAGGCGACGTCTGTTGACCTCTTCGGCGCTGCCACAACGTTGTCGATCGTGAGAGCAGCAGACAGAAGCGGTTGGTATAGCCGAGAAATCATAGAGCATTGGCTGCACCGGCTGGAATGTGCGCATTGCATATATGTCTGACCCGCGTGCTTAGGGTTTGTTTTACTGCGCTTATCTCGACCATCGCTCCTTTTTGGATGCGTAGATCTGGTTAGTTGTATAATTGTGTGTGCTTGTTCCAATTCTTAAGACGAGGGAAATTGATGGAATGCCTTCCGTTACGGGGAAATGACGAGCGAAATTCGTCGTTGCATCATAGCCGTGTTCAGAAGAGCGCGGCTATGGAGAATGCAGTTTGCGAGGAGTCCTACCTACTGTTTTCCATTGTCGCCAAGATAATGGCTCACTGTTAGGACAAAAACGGACAGATTCAACGCAATGTTAAAAGATAAATAGCGTGAACCTTGTTTGGTGAAGTTAGTTAGGTAGGTAGTAGTTAGGTAGCATTCCGAGAGGTTGTTCAAAAATCGGCACATTACATACCCAGTGGCGAATACCCAGCGGCATGCGCTCAGTGCACATACCCAGTTGCACGTATCCGGTGATCCAGATGATCCCAGTGAACCAGTTGCCTAAGTTATTTTCTACTCGGCAAGACAGCAGAACCCCAAAAGTGAGAGGGAGAGGCAAAGGAAGCTTGGCTTTAAAAATATTGAGTTGCTGTGTCGGCTGCCAGTGAAAAGTTCGTGGGAAAAGTCGCACTGCCTGGGTATTCGTGGTGTCAGATTACCTGCATGTACGCGGAGGCCCTCACATGAGCTGCGGTCCACAGCACTTGACGATTCTTTACTTTCACTGCAAGGATGCGAGGTTACTGCTTTTTGCACCTTTTTCGCTATAGTGTTTCGTCATTCTAGGATATATGCTTGGTCGCATTACTGTGAAATTGAGCTTCCTCTCTTGCGCAAAAACAACTCCGACATCGGCGTTGCGGTTGTAGTCGCCGGTAAGCACTTTACCCAACAAGTTCTGACTGAATAACTTTGCTTACCTAAATAATTACTTGAGCGTACAACCAGAAATTGCAGAATAGAAGCTGGAAAGACATATTCGTTTCAGTATCCTGAGGCAAACAGCAGTTTCGAGTTCTCTAACCCTAAGAATCCGGTGAAATCCATCGGCGTTCCAATTACCATACCTTCGTTAAACCCTGTGGCATAAAACTACGTGGAAATCCAACACACTTCGTCGCTGACTTTACGCCTAAATATATAAAAGCTTTACTTTAGTTTCAGTATTAGTACTGAACAGTGGGCATGCATTCACCACTACCTAGCTTCAATTTCCGAATTTGTACATCTGCCTTAAATTAATTCATTACGAAGCTTTAGCCATCAATAAAAAGATTTTCTCCAATCCACGCTTCGAAAGTGGTTGGACAGCAAAGGTGTAAACGACAACTAGAATGAGTACCCACTGCGACGACCTAGGTTGAAATTATTCACGTGGCGAAGCTCACATGTACATTACCTAATTATTAGCCTCAGACGTTTCGATGGCCTGCGATTTGGCTAGTGTCGCTACTTTGTGCACCTACAAAGAGAGGACGAGACAGAGAAGATAAATTCGCCGCGCCTCGTATGCCCGCTGCGCTTCAGGAGTCCTCGCCATACGTGGACTTCCAACAGCACTGTCGCAACGCAAATAAGTTGCTAGGTGGGTTCTTATTTTACGTACGAAAGTGTAGTTACCTCACTCCCTGCTTCGTATGCTACACTCAAGTTGTCCTCGCCGCAGCAGCTTGCGCAACAGTAATCTTTACCGGAAAACGTCTGTGGGAAGCGCTACGTGCTTCGCACTGCATGTGGACACAGGAGCGCCTCATCATCAATTATGTGGTTCGGATGCTTGTTTTGAGCTTGTTCCTTATTGAAACGTATGCTGTTCTGTATGTTGTATGCGTGATTCAAAAAAAAAAAAAATTATACACTCTTCGATTCACTTTCCTGAGTGCTCGCAGCCCCTGCCTTACGGTAGTATGAGCCATGGCATTTGGGGGTATGAGCCATAGATGATGATAGTTTTCTGTCGACGTTACGCCACGAAGAAATCCCGGGATCCTAACAACAGACAGCTTCGCTGTAGTGATTAAAGAAGTTACATTTGCGATTATCGCATCTATAGCATCCGCCACTGCTACGTACTTTGAAAGGCAAAATTTCTCGAATCCATTTCCCTCCGTCTCTTCCACCGCCAGCCTCCGCTCGCGCTGGGAGACCGCACGGCTCAGCTCGAACCTGACGGCACAACTCTGCGGCGTTCAGCGAGCCGAGAAAGCCGCTTCGAGACAAGATCTCGGAACCACGTCCGCGGCGCGTGCCCAGACCCACTAAAGAGACGCCAGACTCGAATCTCATTGATTTGAAAATAATGTTTACGTTCTTCTTCTTCTTCGAATCCCCTCTAGCGCTGTGTCCCGTCCTCTTCTTCCGTCATCCATATGCTTCTGCGCTACTGTGTAAATAATTCTTGAACATCAAACCTTAAAAAAGAAGTATCTGATGGCGCCTTTCTGACACCGGAGAGAGTTTTCACTGAAACACCCAGATAATATGCAGCACTTCGATCTAAGAGTGCGTAGCCCTCATTTATTCCATATAGCCATCCACCGCGGTGATTCGGTGCCACAGGCTTTAAGCTCCTATAAGCATGATGTCCGAGGTGCGACTCGTATTTCATCCGTATTCAGATGGGCACGAAATGCAGAAAGAAAAAAGAAAAAGCTCGTGCACCGTGCTTTGAATGCACGTTCTTTTAGAGAATCCCAGGTGATTCAAATTAATTCGGTAGTACCGTGGCTGTGGCGTTCCATTGCTGAGATGTTCGATTCCGGCCGCGGCGGTAGCATTTCATTGGGGGCGAGATGCAACAACGCTCGTGTACTTAGGTTTAACTGCATGCTCAAGAACCCCAGGTGGTCAAAATCAAACCGGAGTCTCCCACTACCGCGTGCCTCATAGTCAGATGATGGTTATAGCACGGTAAACTGAAAAAAAAAGTTTTGTTTTTTTTATAATTTGGCACCCTCGGCTACGGCACCCCTTCGGGATGCTAAGCTCCACGTAACGTTGCTTCCGGTTGCTACGATAAAGAAACTGCACAGCAGCTCTTACTTTGCATGAGTAGACACAGCGAATACTTTGCCGGAGACAACTTGCGCTGGCAGCCAGTGTTGCTGTCGCTGCAACATTCGTAGCAGGTAAACGATGAAGACGCTTTCTCGTAGTGAAAGCGACGTGATAAATGGTTCCACGGTGCGCATCTTATTTGCTTCTGCTTTCGCTTCGAACCTCGTCCTCCAGAGCCGGAAAGCGCAACGTGTCTTTAAAAATAAATAAACAAATAAAAGAAACGCGGCACGACGTGCAGATATGACATATCTTAAAATAAATGGCCGTATACCATGAGCTCGCTGCAGGTGGTGCGAGAAATGAAGCGTACACTGGTGAAAGAGCTTTCATGTATTGTTTGAAAACCATTTATAAGTGGAGGATCTCCGCCCCCCCCTCCCCCTCCTGACTAATTTCAGTTCGGGCAGCATGCAAAGCAAATGCGAAGCGCGGAGCTATGTAAAATGAAGAATAATGAAGGCGTGATGTTGTTCGAGCACGAAAGTTACCTCGAAAAAGCCAGTGATGACACGATGGAAATAAAGACCCACAGAAAAAAAAAAAAAGAAGTCAGCGAGTACGGCTGTCTACTACAGCAAGGTGCGAGACCGGGCAAGTCGGCAATCTATGATGTACACAGCGAGAAAGCAGACGAAGGACGTAAAGGCACGACGGAGTTGGAAGTCAGCGCTTGCCTCTGTCGTGCCTTTCCGTCCTTCGCTGTGGTGACGGACGGAAAGAGGGTGAAGGGAGTCAAAGGGAGAAATATAGAGGAAATTAGGGTATGTTAATCGCATGAAGGGAGACAAATGTGATAGAAAGAAAGACGAGATAAAATAACGTGAACAGAATTTCCAATTTCACATGGATATAAAGCTTGAGCCCTGATTCATATCTGCGTGCCGCGATAAAAGGGCCACCACAAGGAATGTGGCTTAGTTGTGTGGATCCCAACTCTTCATTTCAAGAATCTGCCTTCATTCTGCTGTTGTTCACAGATGATATTTTGTTAATTTGCGTGATATGGACTCAAGGTTAACTTTCCCCAAAAGTCACAAAGTGCAGCCTACATAGCTGTGCTGACGTACCGTCTCAACCGGGCCTTGAAGGGACGTCCCCAAAATCTATTTATATACTCATCGTCCTCCTTAGTTTTGGAAGTTCCGTTCACTTAGCTGAAAAAGGATTAAACCTCGACTGTTTGTGACATCGGTGTCCTTCTTGGGGGCAGCGACTGAGCCCAAGAGCCCGCGTCCCCACAGAATGAAGAAAATGTTTATGGACCTTGTGCATGCCTTCAGTGCATGCCACCTTTGCTTTCGAAGGTCCGAACCCGATGCAAGAAACGATTAGCGCTTATAAATGGCTGCGTATGCACGCACACAAATGCACACGCGCCCGCGAACGCACACCTGTGCACCACAGCGCACACGCGCGAAGTCATAGCGCTGTAACCGCATTCCCGTCGCATTTAATTTATATCGCTGCTCCTAGCGGGTTAAGTTGGCTGGGTTTTCTTTCGAGTCAGTGCACTCCCGGCTTCGCGAACCGCGTTTTATGCTGCAACCGTGGCTTGATGCAAACGAGACGTTCACGGCCACTCCGCCGCACTTCGGCCACCAACATCGCCCGCCACGCCGTTCTCGGCTTGCGCACACGACGCCGTAATTTAACTCGTACTCTAAGCGTTTATTTTTCTAAATTATTATTATAACCAGCGCCCAGATAAACGGTCCGATCGAGGTAACCAGGATGGTGCCCCTTGATTCACGGTTACGTATTCACAGAAGCAATAATGTGAGTACGCTTGCCTGCTGGCTGTGCAAAAGAATAAGAAAACCGCATTCCACGTGCGGCAGCCATCCCACGCGCGCGCGCACAACGCAGGGCTAGCTCGCTATGCACTGCCTGGCTTTCACTATTCAGCCTGCTGTTGTTGTTGCTTTTTTTTTATCTTGGAGGGCCACTTGCATCCCACGTTCGCGTTATACTCCAATTAACTGTATGGTAATCTATAGATTCAGCTCACAGTATATATTGTTACGGCAGCTCACGTAAGGACAACACATGTCTATCCCGAAAACTTGACGCAGGGTAATTAAAATTTTATTTATTTATTTATTTCGGCACCTCAATGGCCCCCGAAGGGGTTTAACATGTGGGTTCGGAGCATACATATTATTTAACGTAAGTTAGTTCTTCGATGAGGCGTTTAAAATGAAGTGGGTTCTCAGGAAGAACAGCTGAAGCGGGAAGGTCAGTCCAGTCTCTAGACGTACGAACAAAAAACGAAGGAAAGAAAAGTGGTGGCTCGTGCTGGAGGAGGATAGGCGGCTTTGCTATGGTTGGTCCGAATGGAATGGCGGTAAACTGAAGAAATGTTGGAGGACCAGGGAGGTAGGGGAGGTTAGGTAGATTAGCCCGTGACTTAAGTTCTGTAGTACTGGAAATAAAGGAATAATCAGAGAAAACAAACCGCGCCGCGCGATTTTGAATTCCTTCTAACGTGTTAATATGGTTAGCTTAGTAAGGTAAATCAAGTTACAGCGCTTTACGTGCCAAACCACGATCTTATTATCAAGCACGCCATAGTGGGGGACTCCGGATAAATTTTGACCACGTGGGGTTCTTTAAGGTGCACCTAAATTGAAGTACACGGGTGTTTTCGCATGTGGCTACCCATCGAAATGCGACCGCCGAAGCCAGGATTTGACCCCGCGATCTCTTGCTTAGCAACGTAGCACCAAAGCCACTAAGTAACCAAGGCGGGTGTACGCAGCGTAGTATAGAGTGTCGAGCTCAATTGGCCATCCGGTATAATCGTCGTTCTGCATCTCTTCCTTCTCTCCATGTCGCCGGCTGCTAAAACTCATTTCTCGAATGCGGAATCTTGTGACGATGCGCACACGCCGAGGAGTCAAAGAAAGGCTATTATTGATGAAGCCCGAATGAGTGACAGCGCAGATTACCAAGTTCCCACTCGGAACCAATTATAAGTTGTCCTTGCGCGTATCTCTGCGTAATCATGCATTGATATGTTACGTTTCACATGCTGTTCTTCTTCTATTCATTTTTTTCGTTGTATATCGTGTTTCCCACTCCCCTCTGTAATGCTCCGGCCCTGAGGGTGTATCAAATAAATAAGTAAATAAAAAAATAAATAAATAAATAAATAAATAAATAAATATATGCGTGCCACCGCTTTACAGTCGTACTTCATGTGCATGTGCAATTGATAGACTAATCCAGTGATAAAGCGATTGATCAATCGAATAAGGATTGCATTATTGGCTTTATTGTTATGAAGGAACACAGGGTTTCTGACAGGCGCCGTAGTGGGGCTGCGCCTGGTTAGTTTTCCGCAGATGGGTTCCTGGTTACCTGGGGCGGCTTGCACGAACATTTAACAACGAAAATAATAACGAATTTAAGAACGTGTTCTCAAATATTCCGTGGAAAATGCCTAGTCCGCATAAGAACGCGTTCCTGCTCATACAACAAAGGTTATATATATATATATATATATTAACGTCGCACAAGAAGCCCGGCATGCATACGAGCGCTTCTGCATTCTGCGCTCATAAGAATGCGGCCATCGGGATCGGGAGTCGAACTCGAGACCTCGTGCTCAGCAGCACCATTACGCCGTCATCACTGAACCACCGCGGCGCGCATGCGCGAGCCATCGTACGCGACGAGGTGCAGTTAAGGGATATGAACCATGCGAAGGAGGACGTTGACCACGCATCACCGCAGCTCCCAAGTGCGCGCCAACTTTCACCGCACAGAGACGTAACGCAAACAACCGCGATGCCGCGGCCACTCGGAGCCAACGAACCGGTCGAGGCGAGCAGCCAGCAGCTGTCGTCCGGTCATCGCGGCAGAAGCGGACGCAGCAACCGGCGGAGGGGACGACCATGACCACATTGGCTGGCCTGCCCTGCCCCCGATGCGTCCTTCTAAGTCGTTACGACTGTTTCTAATTAGGCGCCTGGAACAATGCGTTCGGGACGTCACCTCCCCGTGGACTGGCATCTGACGGACGCTCCTCCCTCTCAGGTCGCAGTCGCGAAAGAGGAAGTGAGCAGTCTGCCCATACAGCGATGGACTGTATATACTTTTTTGTTTCACTTATTTCTTATCAGTGCAGCGCACATGTGGCATGGCTCCTTGGCTAAAGGTGGCGAGAGCGGTCACCTTACTGGGGGGTTCAAGAGCCGCCATACATAGTCACAGCAGTGTCAGTTACACACAGCACACTTCAGTGGAGTAGAAAATACAAATTGCAAAACAATATAAATGCACAGCTTGATATCGCTGTGTTCGTGGGTCTACAAAAAAGAGAAAGAGAGAGAGAACGTTATAAACAGCCCTTGTAATGTTTGACACAAGTGCTGAGTAATACATTTGTATGCTAATATAAAAGGAAAGAAGACGGCTTGAAGACAAAATAAACGTTTACCTAGCACTTTTGTGCGAACGCAGCAGGTTACATTGCTTTACCGAAAACAATTGTTTCAGACTCTTTCTTAATGAAAACAATGAATTTGTTTGATCTGATAAAATTATTACGAAGTGCTTAGCCTTCCGCTGGTTCGATATTTGCCGTTTTCGTTGTACCTTACTAACGTAATTTTATTGTAATTGTAATTTTTTCTTTGTTTGATTGTCTTCTAACCAATGCAGAAATAATACATCATATTCAATTACATCTCAACAGAAAGTGTTTTGAAAGCATCAAAAAAAGTTAACTGAATCTAACACAACAATTTCTTGTGCCTACTTTTTTGAAGGAACTATCTTTCTTGCGCGCCAAGGCTCGGCCCTGCCCGGCCCTCGCTGTTGCAAGCCGTTTATACGTGCCTTTCCGCATGCTCCTTAGTGTTACTGTAAGCTTGCAAAAGGGCTAAGGTGCATTCGAAGCAGGCTTGCTTTAACCCGTCGTTGTAGCCGACCATGGCTATGGCGTTGCGCTGCTCAGCTTGAGGTCGTGGGTTCGTCCCCTGGCCTCGGCGGCCGCATTCCGACGGGGGCATGCAGCACGCAGAATACGCTCGCGCACCGTGCGTTAGGCACCCGTTAAAGAAACATGAGGGGTCAAAATTATTCCTCAGTTGCCCACTACGGTGTGCCTGATAACCAGATTATAGTTTCAGCAGGCAAAGCTTTTTTTTACGCCCCATTTTCGAGCAGCGCGGTAAATGTTTTTAGTCCGGCTAAGTGACTGTAGTCGCACGCGCATTTGCTAATGCAAGAACGCTAATGCTAATGCTATTGCAAGAACACTTCTGAAACTTATATTAACGTGCGTGTAAAGAAACCCGAGTGATCAAAATTAATCCAGCGCACTCGCATGCTGCTGAAGTGTCAAGCTTGCTTCAACACGGTCTTTCACACGGCCATTATATTCAATGAAACGTTGGGCTGGTGTGGCGTCGCTGATAATGTAGCATTAAGCGTGAGCATTCAAAAGATATAATGAGCATAAATAAACACATTGTCTTAAGCGCGGCACAGAGCGTAAGATAAATAATAAATAAATAAATAACACTAATAAACATGTATTTGTTCAAGCGAGCATCGACAAGTTATACGAGCGAATCGCTCTCACTAGGGAATAAAGCACTCGCAATTTATTCGAACAGCACGCAACTTTTCGACGTTTCTGCAAGTGACGGCATTCCAGAATATCGATGTCACGCCACGGACTAGAACATAGGGTAATGCATGAAACGTGTTGACGTGTCGTTTCAGTCTGATAGGGCTTGGAGGAGCTCACACTTATGTTGGGTCTTAACGGCAACTTGGAAGTAAATTCTTGTCGTATTTAATTGAGAAATATGCGAATTCGTTTATTTATTTATCGATAATACTTCAAGGGCATAGTTAGACAGATATCTGTCCGTGGTTGCAGAGTGACATGGTTTGATCAGAACTTGAAATCTTCAGATTTATTTCACGTTGACCCTTCGCTTCAATTCAAAGTCACCTCCACATTGAATACAACCAGAGCCTTTGAAACGGTCATTCACCGTCTGCATCTCGGTACCGCGTACACGGAACACTTACAAAAAAAAAAAAAAAATCAGGAACTAATAGTCCGGAATGCACTTGTGGCCACGCGGATGAGGATGTGCAGCCTCTTCTGCTAGAATGTCCGCGACAAGACGCACACAGACAACGTTTGGCACGTGATTTAGGGGAATTATACCGCAAGCCCTTCAGCCCCAGGAAGATCTCAGGTCCTTGGCCAACATATTCATTGCAAAGACAAGCGATACTGGCCCTCCAAAGATTTCTAGAAGCGAGCAATATTCTCAGAAATTCTTGAGGAGAGTGTTTACCTCTGATAAGCTCACTCATGGGATATTTTTTTGTATACGACTTTGGCCAATTAGATGCCTGGATGCATGTGCCTTCCTTTGAATCTAATCCGTGCTTTCTTATGTGCCCTGATTTTAGTGTAGTTATGGGACAGGACTTTGTGTTTACTTTAGTGTACCTGTGAATGGACTTTGTGTTGTGTTTCTGAGTTGACTTATAGTTTTGATGCGTTTAAGTTCATTCCTTTTTTTTATAACGCTGTAACAAAAGGAGTAGCGAGCGCCAATTAAAGGAGCAACATCTCCAAGCGCGCATAATAAAAACAGACGCGTGCGTCCGTGCGTCCGTGCGTGTGCGTGTGTGTGTGTGTGTGTGCGTGTGTGTGCGCGTGTGTGTGTGCGTGTGTGTGTGTGTGCGTGTGCGTGTGTGTGCGTGTGTGTGCGTGTGTGTGCGTGTGTGTGCGTGTGTGTGTGTGTGTGTGTGCGTGTGCGCGTGTGCGTGTGTGCGTGTGTGTGCGTGTGTGTGCGTGTGTGTGTGCGTGTGTGCGTGTGCGTGCGTGTGCGCGCGCGCGTGTGCGTGCGTGTCTGTGTGCGTGTGTGTGTGCGTGTGCGTGTGCGTGTGCGTGTGTGTGTGTGTGTGTGTGCGTGTGCGTGCGTGCGTGCGCGCGCGCGCGTGTGCATGCGTGCGTGCGTGTCTGTATGTATGTGTGTGTGTGTGCGTGCGTGTGTGTGTACATGCGTGCGTGCGTGTCTGTGTGTATGTGTGTGTGTGTGCGTGCGTGTGTGTGTACATGCGTGCGTGCGTGTCAGTGTGTATGTGTGTGTGTGTGCGTGCGTGTGTGTGTTTGTGTGCGTGCGTGCGTGTGTGCGTGCGTGTGTGTGCGTGTGTGCGTGTGCGTGTGTGTGTGTGTGTGTGTGCGTGTGTGTGTGTGTGTGTGTGTGTGTGTGTGTGTGTGTGTGTGTGTGTGTGTGTGTGTGTGTGTGTGTGTGTGTGTGTGTGTGTGCGTGCGTGCGTTTCGTTCCAATGAACAAGGGTTTGTAACGCAACGTAACTGGTGCATATTTGGTCTTTGCAAAGGCAATAATATGCTTCCTAGGACGTTGTACCGGACGAGAAAAATCCTCACCAATACTGCAGCCAGTTCCTTTCAACTTGCCGCCGCATGAGAGGATTTGTTGTTTGGTGCTAAAGAACGCAAACTTTACACTGATGGGATGATTGTGGCTGTAGGACCAACGACCGAGACGATGTGCTCGTTTGATGTACCTTGCTTCAAGGCTACGTCGAGGCGCTCGGCACGGTGTACTCATTTGCTCTACCTGGGTGCTATATTCAGCTACGTTTTCTTCATCGAACCATATAAAATTAGGTTATTGCGACAAGAACAGTTTTCAACGTCGTCAAAACTGGTTTATATGTCGGAGATGGCGCGTGTTGTATGAGTGGTGGTCATCTCTATAGTTTGTAGCTGCTGCTTTAGGGTTTCGATCGGCTTACAGTGGCTTTCTACGAGACATTTGTCTGTTCAATTCCGAGATTACATTGTTAGTGGAGAGCAGTTGCTTTGTACATATTTTATCTCGGTGATCAGTTGTGTCTGTCTTGTGGATAGTTTCTGTAGTTCAGTGAGGACAGTGTTAAACTCGGGACCGGGATCCAATTCCACGTATACCTCAACAGCAATTAATCGTATTACTCTGAAGCACCCGACAGCAGCACCAATCAAGTAGTCTCGCGGTTTTCTTTACGTCGCGTGACATACAGACGAAGTGGGCGAAGCCTGAAACATCTTTGACCAATCGTGGACGGCTAGTGGCTGCAATGGAATAGAAACAGATTGAAATAGATTTACGTTATAGCGCCCCTGGAGACGACCCACCGGAAACCATTACCTCCCCAAGGCTGTGGACAATATTCTTTCTCGCTAAAATCAATCGTCCAAAAATATGATTCTACAAGTCTGTCTGAACTGATAACTTTACACCATTGATACCACCTATCATCTCGTCAGAAGGCCGTACAAGCATTACACTGTTCTTGGCGCACAAATGTCTTGTGCAAATGTATACGACACTCTATTACCAAACAAGACAGAACAGTCGCAGTAAGCCAAAGGCTCGAAGTGTTCAGGAATTGGCGAACAAGGCTGGGACTTCTCTCATTCGCTCACTGCCGCTCATTTCTTGTCTTTTCTTTTTCGTCTCATGGGTTTCGTCCTGCTCCTTTGTCTCTCTCCAATTACTTCTAACCGCATCGCCTATACTGCCTCCGCCTCCCAGCCCCTGCTGGTTAGCAAACCGGATACTCGCATCTCGTTAACCTCCCTGTCCTTGCTCTTCCCTCTTTTTTTCTCTTCTGTATTGCCTTTGCTACACGCGCCTTATACTACACCAGCGCTCAATTGCCTAACCACTCCAGCTCATCAATCTACTGTTGGTATATTGGTCCACCGTCGCGACCGAGTTAGGTAATGTTTCAAATGCAGTTGCGTCACACCAGAAAAGCTGTTTCCCACTTTGCGCCGCTCACCATACTGCGATGTAAGCGCTGTTTTGGTGCCTGTCTGGCACGAGTCACGCGACCTGGACTTCTCGACTGTGCGAGGCGCTCTTCGGCCCGGCAGAGGCTGGCCACCTGGCTCAGCCGTTCCCGCCTCATTCGGTTCCTATCTCGATGTCTTGTCTTCGCCGCTTATTCCCCGACTAGCAGAACCCGTTTAACCGCGTCCCACCTCTTTCATTAGCGGCTCGCACGGAAACAACGGCTTGCATAGCTCGTTTTCATCCTGATGACGAGAACACAGCGTCCGCCCGAGCGCTTTCATTGTAGGAGACACGGCCAGGCAAGTTATCAACAGTCACATACGTACAGAGAGATGTGAGTTGAATTCGAAGCCTGTCATTGTAAATTTCTGTGAGTTGCTCCCAAATTGTGTGCGCGGCAGTTTCTGACCACGGACGTAGAAAGAGAGAGCATAAACGGAAAGTCGAGGGAGGCAAGTTAACCAGACGCACGTCCAATTCGCTATCCTGCACTCGGAGACGGGGGTTAAGCGATGAAAGAAAGAAAGAAAGAAAGAAAGAAATAAAGAAAGAAAGAAAGAAAGAAAGAAAGAAAGAAAGAAAGAAAGAAAGAAAGAAAGAAAGAAAGAAAGAAAGAAAATAAAACATTCAGGGTTATCGCTTCAGACGAAGAATGCTTGCTAGCGTCTCGCACCTACGGCGAATCGCCAACTGACATGGAGTTGATGGTCACACTGGAACAAGCGCGTGAGTTGAGAATGGTATTCAACTGACCTATCTGGTTCATGGCTAAGGCTAGTTCAGCAGCTGAACTGAAACACGGGGACAGAGTCCTTGCCTTGTCTCTCTCTGTCCCGCGTTTCAGTCCGGTTGCCGAACTCTCTCTAAAGTGAGCCGAGACCGCGCATTTTGAATATCTGGCTCTGCGGACTCCGACGCATGTGCGTGCAGCAAAGTAGCTAAACGATCGCGGCGCACTTACAGAGCGGCTGATTAAACCTCTTGTCCGAGTTCTTTTCTTTTTAATATTTCAATTCTAGAATCAAACAACCGAAACGCAAAGTGCCCGCTTCGCGATACTCATTACTTCCTAGAGCGGTGACAGCCAGCAACCCACATCATATTCAGTCGTCTCGCAGATACAGCTAAAAGTAGGAGCTGATTGCCCCAGCGTGCTCAAGTGCAGTGCGCGCGCGCGCGCGCGAGACGCAATTACGCACAGCCAACCTCACCTGCCACATAAGAAAGCGTACATTTCGGCTGTCCACTTCTTCGCAAGCTATATAGGCACCGGGGCGCGTGCACCCAGCCCCAATCACGCAATTTCCTCACCTTCAGCTTATTACGTGTGTAGGCTTCGGCTCTATACAGCAGCTACGCGTGGTGTTCCTAATGACACCGCGGGACGCAGGGACGCTCGAGGATTAGCGCTGCTGCGCGCGAATGCGCACGCCTCGTTGCTCGGCGTGCACGAGACCGGCGGCGTAACTCGGGCGACATTCCCGTTCCGGACTCGGCCCTTCTCGCGGGCGTACTACGAAGAGGCGTCAAGACTGCGCGCTAAAGAACCGCACCACCTTGTATAATTATCCCGAGCTCGCCGCGACTGGCCCCCGTGTCTCGCTTGCGAGCGGTGCCTCGAATTGGCCGCTGTAACCGCCGCAGGACACGCTCATCTCCCGCGAGACGTCTCCGCACGCCCCGATGAAGGCCTGGGCGTTCGCTGAAGGGTGTAAGCGGAGCGTTAGGCAATTTCGGATTGATGCCGAAAGCCCCGCGGCATGTTTGTGTCCCCACATAGCATTTGCTTCGGATGCATATTCAAGAGCGAGCGGGCGCGCGAGCTAATGGTCAGTGTTTGGCCGCAAGAACCAGCCAGTCCAAGGTCGACCATCGTCGAGATGTGCAAGCAACGCTCTGGTTACCTTCGCCCAGTAGCTCCCGCCCGTATCAGCCTTTCAACGAGACATCGTTTGTCCATAATGCAACGTGGTATTCCCTTAGCAGAAACTGGGACGGATGGCCTACATAGAGGGCCCGCGCTCGCCAAACGGCACAATGACTATACTTGATAGTTATCGACGCTGACCACATAAACTTCGACGAAACAGAGACCGACCTTCTAAACGACGGGAAATGTGGCGGTTGTTGCTGCTACAGGCGGGCTTAGACCGGCAATCTAGGCCGGTAACTTCTCAGCCGGAGCGCCTCTCCTTGTGTGTGCACACGGACACGCAGTCAAATGTCCCGCAATAAAAGCAAACAGGAGGCTCGCGACCATCTCGTAGCTCGTTTGCTCGTCTGCCCGGTGTGCTCAGTCCCATAGCGAAGAGTTGCGCTTTCCTCCGGCGAGCGCTAGTTCTCTCTGAAGAGCGATGTAGATATATCTCCATTACGCCCGTCTGCATCCTAAGTCGAGCGGCCTACAACTCTCCAAGCACCCAACATTTACATCCTTAAGTAAGGCTTGGAAGGGGGCTATGGCTGGTATTCCATAAACTAAAAATGACAAGGACGACGTGGCAGACACAGACAAGTAACTTCCTACTAGCTTTTTTTGACACGCACTTGTTATAATCTGGTTGGCAGCCGGACGTGAGACAGTGGGATTTCCATCCTTCTGCCGGCATTAATCCAGCAGCATATCATACATATATGCTGGGCAAGGGTATATATGATCCGCTGCGGATTTGAAGAATGGATCCTCTATAGCTAGACAGACTATCACCACGTATGACTGACAGCCCTGTATTCGAAATTTATGAGCCTGTGACAAAAAGACGAACGAGGTGGTGCTGCATGAAAAAAAAAAAAATGCAATACTATAGATGTACAGCCATCATCAGCTCTTCTCATAAAACTGTCTTGCAGATGCGGCTCTTATTCTCCCGTCTGCCAACGGTAACTAATATGCACCTCTCACGCAGCTCTAACGCATAGATATATAAATTGCATTTCGCGACTTTTAAGGCATCGAGCAGTACATCCTGCTGAGAACTGAAGACAGCTCTGGGACATAATTGCAATTCAAGCCGATTCTTATTACCTAATGATATGTTTTTAAAGTGAAAAGCCCATTTTTGGTTTAAATACCACGGTTAGGTGCAGAAAGCAACGTCTCCCTATACGCGGACAAAGTAACCGCGGTCTCTTGTTTCTTACGGTAAAAGGGGATCTGGTTTGCCTGAATCGAAAAGGGATGCTCTAACATAGCGTGCAGCGTTGGCGTGTCGATGCTTCATCTTGCATTTTTACGTCAACCAGTGCTTTTCGTCTTCTATCAGGCTATCAGGACACATCGTTCTACATTAATATAGTGCCAACTTCCTTAAAAGCTGAAAGATGGGACTTGAATAAACGCCTTCCATACCGTTTCGAGTGTATTTGACTTCACATCCAGGATAGATATTTTACGAAATTATGTCCTAGTTAATCTTGAAAAGCATTGAATGCATCGTGGAACATAGCTACACAAGCAATCTCAAGAGCCCATCGGAAGCAGCGTAAACATTAGCCGCAAATGCCAGCGGCGCGCTAGCACATAGACCACGGCAGTTGACAGTGTGGCCCTTCTCCTTTATAGAACCACTTCTCTCGCGTCGATGTCTCGGCCCCGTCATATTCTGTCATACACTCCTCGCCATTACATCGCCGGCCCATCGAAGCCCGGAGGGCGTACAAGGCTTACCGAGTCCCGAACGGCCTGTGCCTCTTTTCCTGCCTATAGAAAGCCGCCACGTACTAGATGAGGCGACTACGCCGCACCATCCATCAGAGACCACGCTTCGGAATGCATCTTTCCGGCTATCCCGGCTGGCCTTCCTGCGGTGGCAGTGCCAGCTCCCTTGCACGGTCAGGTAGTTTGACTGGGAATACAAAGCTGTGTTTATTTTGACAGCGCTGATATTGGAGCATGGGAAGTAAGCTTTACGGCCACGCCTCCCTTGTCACGACGCTGCCTTTACTGAGTGCCCGTAACTAAAGGTATGTGCGAAGGCATTCAAGGTGATGATAAAAATTTATCACGAACGGACCCTGAGTTTTTATGTTTTCATCGTTTGTTACACTTTCCAGCTCATAACAGAGTACCAAATGTTCGAAGCGCTACGTTAATTTTCGTGCAGTTATTATCTTTCGATTCGACGGTCTGTAAAACTGCGTTTTCGGTGCGCGTGCTGCGCTATAGCGCCAGAGACACACTTCAAGTTTTAGTAACTGGCGGCTCCCTATTGCAAGTCACTACGCAGCGGTCTTGTGATCCTTGCCTCGAGGTAAGTCTCTCAGAGGCACCGTAAAATGATTTACGAGGCCGCAGGCATTGAACGACTTACTTGGAAGACCCGACCATGCCCGCTTCCTGCTCCCGTGTCGATCGCATGCAACCCACCCTTTCTTCACGCGTATAGTTTAAGGACCAATCATCGAAAACATTTCTTTCTACATGACATACTGCTGTTCAAGCGACAGTGAGCCTCGTTACACCACCTTTGAGTACTTGTAGGCACTGTGTGTAGGCCCAGCATTTAGCACTATTTAAAATTGAAGCTTAATAAACTGTTGAACACCTTAACGTGCTCTTAATATAAGTACACGAGCGTTTTCGTATTCCGCTCCCTTTGAACTGCGGGGGCGCCGCGGCTGGGGCCAAACCCGAAACCTCGGTGTTGTATTTCTGTATGGCAATCTGGCCGTGACACGTGCAGTGATCACTGGGGGCAGAATTGCAGTCATAATGAGTCAGAGGCCCTCGCTTTCATTGTATACCACAATGCGTCAGCTCGGTGTCCCCAGAGCTAATTGGTGGAGCAAAGAGCGCCGGACGCCGTGCGCTTCGAGCATCGCGTTACAATCGCTTACATCACGGGTTAAAAATTAAATTATGGGGTTTTGTGTGCCAAAACCACTTTCTGATTATGAGGCACGCCGTGGTGGAGGACTCCCGAAATTTCGACCACCTGGGGTTCTTTAACGTACGCCTAAATCTAAGTACACGGGTGTTTACGCCCCCATCGAAATTGTTACGTTTCGCCTACGACGCGTGGTTTAGCCGGCGCGACTGCAACAAAGCGGCAGACATTTTGGCCCGTTCGGCGTCGCCGCTACGCCTCCCCGCCAAGCGCGTCCAGGCATGTTCCGATGCCACGTGTCTTCATGTGCGTGTGTGAGTGTATGTGCATTGTGCCCAACCGGCGGCGATACGACAGTAGGATTCACCTTCTCCTCCCCATTGTGCCCGACCGGCGGCGATACGACAGTGTGAGTCACCTTCTCCTCCCCATTGTGCCCGACCGGAGGCGACACGACAGTGTGAGCCACCTGCTCCTCCCCATTGTGCCCGACCGGCGGCGACACGACAGTATGCGTCACCTTATCCCATTGTACAGTCACGTGCTCGTCTATAGAGGGGTTCCTTCTTGCCCTCAACTGCGAGAGTATAAAAACAGCTGCCCCCGGACGCCAAAGGGAGGGCTCCGATTTCTTCTGTTGAGTAAAGTGCACTCCCGTCTCTCTACTTCGGTCAACCTGACCGCCAACTCTTTGCGATGTTAGAATAAACAAGTTGTTTTGTTGTTACCAGTCGACTCATGCTTTGCCGGGACCTTCGGATGCTTCCAGTTGTACCCCAGGCCGCCAGGCCAACGCTACCCTTGGGGCTTGCGACCCAGGTGCAACAACGGGCGTCAGCGCCGAGTTCCCAACAACTCGCGCCAGCGGTCCGACCACAACAACTGTCTGCCAGCGGTGAGATCGCGACAACGGAGGCCAGCAGCGAAGAGATGCAGTTGACTGTATGCTGAGCAGCTCAACAACGATCCGGGAGCAGTGCAACGAGCCCTGTGTGATGACTGGTTGCCTGCAGCGGAACGACTGCGCTGAACTCTTGGCTGCGAGGTTTGGTGAGTGCGGGACTTTCTTCTTCTGAGCTTTGCCAGGCTTTTGTTAGTGTCAGAAACAGAGCTGGTAATTGTGGTTGTCGTTGCTGCCGGGTTAGTTTGCGGCAAGACAATATTAGGCAGTAGAGAAAGCAGCATTCAGAGCAGCCATAGATTTGAAGTCGTTGCGCAAACCGAAATTGTTGGAGCTTGCAAGAGAGTTGGGTCTGGATGTCTCGGACAAACTCAGAAAACCAGAACTGCTAAAGGCTATTCTTGAGTTAGAAGCTGAGGATGACGAGCTGTCAGAATGCCTTGAGACCATTGAGGAGAGGGAGACTGCAAAAAGACAGGAGAGCGAACTTAAAGAACAAAAAGAGCGAGAGCAACAAGAGAAAAAAGAAGAGCGCGACCGTCAACACGCGTTGGAAATGAAGCGTCTCGAGATTGAGATGGAACGCGCTCGTAATGGAAGTCAGGCACACGGTGCAGGAGAACGAGTATTGTTCAAAATGACTGACCTGATGCGGCCGTTTAAGCTTGGAGAGGACATTGGTTTGTTCCTGGTTAACTTTGAGCGAACGTGCGAGAAGCAGGGGTTCTCTCGGGAAACGTGGCCACAGCGCTTGCTCACTTTGTTACCCGGCGAGGCGGCCGACGTAGTCGCTCGCTTGGATAGAGAGGAGGCAGAGGATTTCGACAAAGTGAAATCGAGTCTGCTAAAAAAGTACAGGCTGTCAGCGGAGGCGTTCCGTCGGAAGTTTCAGGAAAATGAGAAAAGCAGAAGTGAGTCATACACAGAGTTTGCGTACAAGCTTATGTCAAACATGGAGGAGTGGCTCAAAGAAGAGAAAGCGTTCGGTGACCACGATAAAGTTCTGCAGTGTTTTGGGCTAGAACAGTTTTATAGTCGGTTACCTGAGAACGTGCGGTACTGGGTCTTGGATAGGCCAGACGTTTGTACGGTGGCTAAAGCCGCTGAGCTAGCCGAGGAGTTTGTGACGTGTCGGGCTCGCGGAGCTAAGGACGGTCAAAAGGGTGAATTTGGCCCCAAGTTTGAGAGGCCGAAGTTCACGCCCATGAGATTAAAGGGGGACACGCGTAGTGCGGATGCGAGTGAAAGCAGTCCGACCAAACGTAAGGAGACGGCGGCAGCCGAAGCCGAACGCAGAAAGCGGTTCGAGATGAGGCAAGCGCGCGTTTGTTATACGTGCCAGAAGCCGGGTCACTTTTCGGCGCAGTGTCCGGAAACAACACCAAAAGTTGTGTTTTTTTCATTATGCAGCACTGACGAGAACATGAAGCTTCTCGAGCCTTACATGCGAGACCTCCTCGTGAACGGGAAAGAGTGCCGAGTGCTTCGCGATTCCGCAGCTACGATGGATGTAGTTCACCCGTCTTACGTAGAACCCCATATGTTCACGGGCGAGTGCGCATGGATCAAGCAAGCCGTGGAAGCTCATAGCGTGTGTCTGCCGGTAGCAAAAGTGCTTATCGAAGGACCTTTCGGAGCGCTTGAGACGGAGGCCGCAGTGTCATCTATGCTGCCACCCCAGTACCCGTACCTATTTTCAAACAGGTCCGATCACCTCCTGCGCGAAAAGGGGCTTTTGTTTGGTGAGGCTAGCGTTCAGGCCTTAACCAGATCGAAGGTTCGGGAGCTCGCTGCAAAGGCGGTAGTTGCGGGGCCGACGTTATCAAACAATGAGAAAGGGTCAGAGGCGCAGCAAGCCGCTATTCAGAGCACGCCCGAACTGAATAAACTTGAGTCTGTAACGTTAAAGGCACCAGATACCGGAGAGGAAAATCCCGATGCGGGAAAGTTAGAAAAGCTATCTGCAGATTTGCTCATCGCGCCTACGTCAGACGGACTTGATAGGTTGCTAAAAGTCAGCCGGTCGGCTTTGATAGCCGAGCAAAAGAAGGATGGTAGTCTAGAAAACATACGCTGCAATGTCAAGGAAGGTATCGCCAGGAAAAATGCGCGTTTTGTGGAAAGAGGTGGAGTCCTGTACCGGAAGTATCTAGACCGCAGGGGAGTGGAGTTCGATCAGCTGATCGTTCCTCAATGCTATCGTCAGGATCTGTTGCGCTTGTCGCACGGGGGTTCGTGGTCCGGACACCTAGGAGTTAAGAAAACTAAGGACCGTCTCTTGCAAGAGTACTATTGGCCAGGGTGTTTTCGAGACGCAGACCATTTCGTGAGGACATGTGACACCTGTCAGCGGGTGGGCAAACCAGGGGACAAATCGAGGGCGCCGTTGAAGTTGGTACCTATCATTACGGAGCCCTTTAGACGGCTCGTTATTGATACAGTGGGACCTCTGCCGGTAACAGCCACGGGGTACAGACACATTTTGACTGTGATCTGCCCAGCGACAAAGTTCCCTGAAGCAGTGCCGCTTAAAGAACTCAGCTCAGTTGAGATAGTCAATGCACTACTGTCCATATTTGCGCGAGTTGGTTTCCCTGCGGAAATCCAATCAGATCAGGGCACAGTGTTTACTAGCGCTTTGACGACAACTTTTCTCGAAAGGTGTGGGGTAAAGCTGTTACACAGCTCAGTGTACCACCCACAGTCGAATTCCGTTGAGAAGCTCCACTCCGTCATGGAGGGCGTGTTGAGAGCATTGTGTTTTGAACATCAAACTGACTGGGAGCTGTGTCTGCCTGGGGTGATGTTTGCATTAAGGACCGCGCCGCATGCGGCTACGGGGTTTTCGCCAGCTGAGCTGGTGTACGGTCGCTCGCTTCGGTCTCCGCTTCGCATGCTTCGAGAATCGTGGGAAGGCAGGGGCGACGACCCAGTCGTGGTGGAGTACGTGCTTAAGCTCCTCGAACGCTTAAGAAGGGCACTGGAGTTGTCAGGTGAAGCAATGGCAAAGGCCCAGCAGAGGGCCAAGGTTTATTATGATCGGACAGCCAGGGCCCGTCGTTTTGAGGTGGGCGATGAGGTCATGATATTGCGCACATCGCTAAACAACAAACTAGACGTGCAGTGGGAGGGCCCAGCACGAATTGTTCAGAAACTGTCGGACGTTAACTACGTGGTGAGTCTGCCAGGAAAGCGGAAAGCACAGCAAGTTTACCACTGTAATCTGCTCAAACCCTATAAACAACGTAAAGCAGTGGTGTGCATGATGGTCAACGTTCCTGAAGAGCTTCCGGTCGAGCTTCCGGGACTAGGCTCAGTGACGAACAGGGAAGACACCGGTCAAGTCATTAGTGACCTTATCAGTAAAGCACCGCTGTCGCCTGAGCAGAAAACCGAACTACACCAGCTCTTACAAGAGTTTCAAGGTCTGTTCTCTGAGAGGCCTGGTAGGACTTCTGTCCTTACTCATGACATAGAACTTACCTCCCCAGAGCCAGTACGATCCAAGGCGTACCGGGTGTCACCCCGCCAGAGCGATATTATGGAGGCTGAGGTAAAGAAAATGCTACAGCTCGGTGTTATTGAGGCAGGTGAGAGTGATTATACCTCCCCTTTGATTTTAGTTGAGGTACCGGGCAAGGAACCTCGTCCTTGCGTCGACTACCGCAGGCTTAATTCCATCACTAAGGATCAAATTTATCCGATCCCTAACATCGAGGAGCGCCTTGAGAAAGTTAGTAGCGCTCAGTGTATTTCCACCCTAGATCTTGTCAGGGGTTATTGGCAGGTTCCACTTACAGAAGAGGCTAGTAGGTATGCGGCGTTCATTTCCCCAATGGGAACATTCCGTCCTAAAGTGTTGAGTTTTGGTTTGAAGAACGCGCCATACTGCTTTTCAAGGCATGGATAAAGTGTTGCGGGGACAGCAAGAATTCGCTTTACCGTATCTAGACGACGTAGCGATATTCTCCGCATCCTGGTCTGAGCATATGGCACACTTGCGGGCAGTGCTAACCCGCCTGCGCAAAGCGGGCTTGACAGTCAAGGCTCCTAAGTGCCAGTTAGCACAGGCCGAGGTTGTCTACCTCGGTCACGTGATTGGTCAGGGTCGTCGCCGCCCCTCTGAAATAAAGGTGGCCGCTGTGCGAGACTTCCCGCAACCGCGCACGAAGACCGATATTCGGTCGTTCTTAGGTGTCGCCGGCTACTATCAGAGGTACATCCCCAGGTACTCTGATATCGCGGCTCCCCTGACGGATGCTCTAAGAAAGACAGAGCCTCAAACAGTCGTCTGGGACGAGACAAAGGAAAGAGCTTTTAGCGCCCTAAAGAGTGCCCTAACAAGCCACCCTGTGCTACGATCGCCAGACTATACAAAAGGGTTCGTTGTTCAGTGCGATGCTAGTGAGCGAGACATGGGCGTTGTACTGTGCCAACGGGAAAATGGAGAAGTAGAACACCCCGTCCTGTATGCTAGTCGTAAGCTGACCAGTCGTGAGCAGGCGTATAGCGCCACCGAGAAAGAGTGTGCATGTCTCGTGTGGGCCGTTCAGAAATTGTCATGCTATCTAGCCGGCTCGAGGTTTATCATTGAGACGGATCACTGCCCTCTCCAATGGCTGCAGACCATCTCTCCCAAAAATGGCCGCCTCCTGCGCTGGAGCCTCGCTTTGCAACAATATTCCTTTGAGGTGCGTTACAAAAAGGGGAGTCTCAACGGTAACGCCGATGGCTTAAGTCGAAGCCCCTAACGTAGGAATCAGCCTCAAAATTGTTTGTTACTGATGTTTTTCTTCCTGAGGCAGGATTTTTTTAACATATTGCTTTTGTTTAGTGTTTCAAAGTGATGATATGCTTTCTAGTGCAATTTTCCAATTTGTGGACGCGTTCTGAGTGATGCTAGACTACTGTAAGGAACTAGGCAGTGGTATAAAAGGGGAAAGAGCCTGGCAGGGCTTAGTGAGGGTTGTGCCGTGCTTGCTGACTGAGCGGTTGAGTTTCAGCGTAGTTCTAACGCTTGCCGGGAACGAGAACAAAAATGTGAACTCTCCCGAAGTCACTTTGCAGTGTCCCGTGCGAACCTGAACGAGAGAACGAGGCTTTCTCTGTGCGCTGCGCTCAAGAAACGTCGAGGGACGCCCGACTTCGGTTATGAGCATCATCGAGCGACATCCCTCCGGACAGCGGATGCAGTCCCCTGTCCATCGGGATCTCCTTCCCCCGGCGGGGCGGTCTGTTACGTTTCGCCTACGACGCGCGGTTTAGCCGGCGCGACTGCAACAAAGCGGCAGACATTTTGGCCCGTTCGGCGTCGCCGCTACGCCTCCCCGCCAAGCGCGTCCAGGCATGTTCCGATGCCACGTGTCTTCATGTGCGTGTGTGAGTGTATGTGCATTGTGCCCGACCGGCGGCGATACGACAGTAGGATTCACCTTCTCCTCCCCATTGTGCCCGACCGGCGGCGATACGACAGTGTGAGTCACCTTCTCCTCCCCATTGTGCCCGACCGGAGGCGACACGACAGTGTGAGCCACCTGCTCCTCCCCATTGTGCCCGACCGGCGGCGACACGACAGTATGCGTCACCTTATCCCATTGTACAGTCACGTGCTCGTCTATAGAGGGGTTCCTTCTTGCCCTCAACTGCGAGAGTATAAAAACAGCTGCCCCCGGACGCCAAAGGGAGGGCTCCGATTTCTTCTGTTGAGTAAAGTGCACTCCCGTCTCTCTACTTCGGTCAACCTGACCGCCAACTCTTTGCGATGTTAGAATAAACAAGTTGTTTTGTTGTTACCAGTCGACTCATGCTTTGCCGGGACCTTCGGATGCTTCCAGTTGTACCCCAGGCCGCCAGGCCAACGCTACCCTTGGGGCTTGCGACCCAGGTGCAACAACGGGCGTCAGCGCCGAGTTCCCAACAACTCGCGCCAGCGGTCCGACCACAACAAAATGCGGCCGCTGTAGTCGGGATCGAATCCCGCGGCCTCGTGCTCAGCAGCCCAATCCCATAGCCACTGAGCAACCACGGCGGGTTACATCACGGGTTATTTGCCCAAGCAACAGCTAGCTGACCACCATGAGAGTGTGCATCTCGGCTGCCTTGGTCACCGTCCGGACAACCTCAGCTGCCATAGGCCAGTGTCCTAGGCCACTGTCGTGATGCTGTCATTGGCAGTGTCGATCAAGTCTTCGTCACTATATCTTCGTCACCGTCAGCGTGCTTCCTCATATTCAGCCTCAACCTCGCCTAAGGTGAAGAAAAACCATAATTTGCTCCCCACGGGGATCGAACTCGCGCCCTTCGGTAATGTGCAGTTGGTATACCCACACCGACTAACCATCGCGCAATCGGGCAGTTGGCGCTTGCCAAAACGTGCAGGCAAATTTCAAAAGGCCACAGCAGGCCACATAGTAATGGACAAAGACGACATTGCGTACGTACTCTTTGTACGTACTCGGGTGCCGCAATTCGCGGTTGAACGGAAGAACCCGTTTCTGTTTATTACTATCAGAAACAACTTTTTCTTTTTCTCCTCCCGTCGGCGGCTACTCTCTTCTCGAACGAGAGGCGTGTCGACTTCCGTGTAACATCGCGAGGGAGCTCTTCGTCGGCGATGATCCGTGATAGGAAAAACAATGCGCTATAACCTGCCAACGCATAGCTCACTCTGTCGAGGCGAGAAAATGAAAGAAAGGAGAAGAAAAAAAGGTATTCTAGAACGAATACGCGACGGAGATCCATTGTGTGCAAAAGGAGGACGGATAGACTTGATCGTGATGCTCGTAGTGCTCTTCCTCGTCTTATAGTATAAAAAAAGAAAAAGAAAAACAAGATGACAAATTGCCTTTCGCTGCCGACTTTCACAGCGTAGGCTGCCAGCTACCGGTTCGTATACACCCACCTTGAGATTGGCGTCTCTTACATTGTCTGCACACCGGAGAAAACAGCATGGTCTTTTTTTACTGGAGCAGCACGAAATGGCTTGCACTGCGCAGTGTCCTAGTTACCTCCTTAAGTTTCTTCCACCAGTTTGTCTTTCTTGAGAACAAGCACTGGCCTGTATAGTGAAGGGAGCCTCCTTTTCGAACAATAATGCTAACATGATGCCCGTAGCTCTCGCTCCTCTCTCGCTTATACGAGGTACTGTGTCATTAATGAATAGCGCCCTAAATAGAAAAGCATTGGCAGCAGTGTTTACGTGAAACAGAGCAGTGATTGACGCCAAGGGTGGCGGAAACAAGATTTTACCTCAATAGTAAACACTTCGAAATAACGCAATACTTAAAGGGACTGACAACCAAGTTTCATGGTACCTATTTCTTTAATGCAGTGGAAAGCTTGCCGGTCAGAGTGCATAATCATGAAGTGGTAACGCGAAAACGCGGAGGAAATCTTTTTATAAGAATTTTTCGATTCGCATTGCTGATGTAGTCGTTTACTGGAGGCATGCTGAAAACAATTATAGGTAAGGCGATAGCGATTATACGCCGGCATTAGTGGGAGGCAAACGAAAAATGCGGCCGCAACTGACAGAAAGTATTGTTTTGTTTATCAAGTCGACGCTCCTGCGATTCATTTTTTCTGAAGTGTTAAAGTATTTCTGCGTTAATAGCTCCGAGTTTTCTCGGTTTCCTGTCCAACTGCTTTGGTATTTAACAAGTCAAAACGAAACCAATCGGTTCGAAAACGAAACGACGCTTTTACACGTGATACGCAGTTCGATATCGCCTATAGCCATGCGTGCGCTTTTGATTTCCGAAGCATGGAATAAAGCGCAAGTGTCGAATAATATAGCAACTGCAAGTTTAAGCAATAATTACGTTGTACTTAATAAGAGCCGACTTACATGCAGTAATCTCATAGACTACGTGCGAAGTATAAACATTTCACCGCCAGGCCTCGTCACTTACTGCTTTTTGAGACTTTCTATGCCAATTTAAAATTATAAGTCCCAGTTAAATCGCGAACAGCGCGCTGTATTTCCATCGTTATAAATCATGGTCATTTCATTTCCATCAACATCTGACGACACATTCTGGCCGGTTGTCAGTCCTTTTATTATGTGCAATCGGCTTGTCATGGCCGTTGCTTGGCCGCATGGCCGTTGCGCGACAGCCACAAGCGTCATGCGGCCCCCACATAGCTGCCTTACGCCTCCTCTCACCTCCTTACTGCAGCGTCTTCGGCGCATTTTAATGTGGAATAAACGTGGTCTCATTCATTCATTGCTACGGAACGTTAAGGACTTGTTAAACCGGTGGTATAATCAGACAGTTAAGAAAGAGACAAAAAGAAAAGGAAGAGAGGAGGCATAAGCCGCTGTCCTCAACATAGTTTGAAAAAAAAAACCATAGAAATGAAATTCGGATAGTCACACAATACAGTGAAAGGGGTCTGGATATATTGTCATGAGGGACGAGGGGGGGGGGGCGCAGAAATGCATGCAGGAAGAACGAATGAAACGTCGAACTTTTCAATGGGCGACCTTGCGCCAAGAAAGCAAAGAAACACTTAAGTAACAACAACAGCTATAAGCATAGTAGATGGTCTACTGCTACAATTTGTCCACTATTTGTACTTGCTTCATCCTACATTTCGGACCAATCATTTTTTTAAAAACTATTGTTGAAGTAAAACGTGTCAAAAAGAAAAAGAAGCAAAAATATTAGCGACGCTAATATTTTATAAGACCTATGGGGTTACAAAACCTATGGGGTTTACGATGCATCGCACTGCTTCACATAGGCACATAGGTTGCGTGTTTCGACGAATACGCTGCACTCTCTATACGAGTGTCCTCGCACATGCAGACTCGTCCAAAAAAATTAGAGCAGCCCGCATAGACTCACAAAAACACCTAAAAGGAGCTCAACGAGTAAGCAAAGCTAAGCATTCATCAGATGAGCAACGGCGCCAAGCGAAATTGTACTTCTGTGTCCTTCCTTTGGCTGTTTTCTGGTCGTTCGTATAGTACTGTTGGCACAAATGATAAATACGAAGCACAGCCATGGTGTTACGCAACTTTTTGCTTTTTTGACCCAATTTAGTGGCAATAAGCTCAGAGGTGCGACCTCAGAAATGTGTACTAACGATGAGAACAAGGATTAAAATCTTCGACCTACACCCACCATTCTGAATAGGTCGTGCCCGTGCCCTACATACCAAGTTCGCTTTGCGTGTGCAATGTCGATACTGAAAGCAAAAAATATTGCCCAGAGACTAACAGAAAGCGTGAGAGAATGTTTTCTCCTTTATAGTACGGCAACATACAGGGATCACACCGAGAATAAGGCGCGTACTCAGAGGGGGGAGGTCGCCTCCCCTCCCCACGAAATTAAGTGGCGTACCCGACCCACAGCCACGCCACCACTCCTAAAGCGCCGCCAAATCAATCTTGAGAGTTGACAGCTATTCGGCGGTCAACACTAGGCCGCTGTTACAGTATCATTATGACCGAGGCGTAGAAGCGATCGCAGATCGGGTCAAGGGAAATGACTCCGAACTGAGGGCGTGAAGCAATATGATATTCTCCCAGCTAAAGAATGGCGGAATGTTCTCCCCTTTCTCAGTATTTCGATGTTTGTTTCGAAATCTGAAGGTGCTGCCGCTAGAAAGGGCCCACTGATATCTCTTCAACGATCTGCGTTTCGTAATCATCCCTAAAAATTTCAAATTTTCAATCAAACCCTGCAATAACCGTTTAACCCATAAGCAATATGAATGTCACCCGTTACCTCGTCGGGTTTTCCCCCTAATTGTAGAGTACTTTTCGTGCAAAAATGACAAGGGGAAAAAAGAGTCGCAAGAAATTGAAAAGTTAAGCGGTCTGCTATGGGAGAGAGCCGAGGCAACAGCCAGACAGGAAAGAAAAGCAAGAATTAAGGAATTTAGCAGTTGTTTGAAAATATTTTAAGGGTTGATAAATCTTTTTATTTAAAGAAAAAGTATAGAAAATGCCTCCTGAAGTGGAGAATGATTCCGCATGTTTTGAATGGCGCTTCTACAGTTATCAGTCGAGCCGCCCGACGTAGGCACTTCTCTACTGTGCTTATGTGGGTGCTTTTCTAACCTTCCCCGGTGGGCGCAGTACGTCTAGAACCACAGGGTCCCGCGCTCAACGTGGTTATACGGGACTGGCTGCCACGAATCATTGCTCAACTTCCCAAATAACAATACGAGTTGGTTTTGGCACAGAGTTCCCTACAGTGTACTAAAGGGAACTCTGGCACTTCAATCGTTGAACCACCATGGTAATGACGGGAGGTACATGGATTTGTCTGATCTTCGTGCTTGTAGATTAATTTATTACGCTTTGTATGCCTTCATTGTAGTGAATTTCAGAGGAATGTATACTTTTACAAGTGCAGAAGACCCTGCGAACACAGACGATCGCTACTAATTGCAACGGTTCAGCTTGTCAAGGTGTCCATATCGAAACGCGCCTATATAGCATCTCCAGGCACTGGCGGGACCGCGATAAATTCATAAGGGCGTTATATGCCACTTGTCGATGCATGCGACAGTGGAGTAATGGTTTAAATATCCGGCGTCTGTGCTTAGAGGTCCTGTGTTCGAATCCTGAGGTCGGACAGTTTTGATAATGTTTGTTTAATTATTTACTGCGCAGTACATCGTTGAAAATGACAAGTTTACCAAGTCACGAGGCCGTGTGAAGCCGGAAGAACAAAGTTTAGGCACATACTTGTAATTCCCACAATTTCCATGCTGACTCAACCGCTCCCATTGCAACCCCCGTGGACACTACTGCCAAAGCTCCGTCTAGTAATTACTGTATGAAACTCAATGGGCTTTGGTGCTTCACCTGGTAGAGCAGTAAACGCGGGACCCAAAAGAACTGGGATTGTTCCGCAAATATGTCTTTCACTATAATTCCTCCAAAGCTCATTAGAAAAACACGACAAGAAATTTACGCTTTCACTTGTTTACTTGTTCTTGACTGTGTCCTTTCTGCGTGTCTCTCCTGCGCGAGTCAATTTGGTGTGGTTCCTTGTTTGCCAAGTAAAGCAGAGGTGTATGTCGCAGGCGTACTTGTGAGATATATACACCTTATTTCTTTTCTGTTTTGCGGGTTCACGCACCTTTATAGCGAGCGGTGGAGATTATTAACGTTTGCACTAGTAAAAGTAGACCCGCCCCTCGTTTGCATAAAAAAGTTACCTTGGGGTCCCCCCCCCCCTTCCTTGAAAAAAAGATCCTGGGTTCGTGCCTGCCGAGAATGAATGAATGAATATAACTTTATATGAAAGGTATCTTCGTCCGTGTCCTCAGAAGCCGAGAGAATGCGTCTTATTTAGAGACAAGGTCGGCTGTCGGTCTACGCAAAGAACTTACGTTCCCCTGATAGCAGAAAGAAACGAAGCTCGGTGGGAGAAACTCGAGGCACCACAAGGTACCTGAGTACGGCAGATTCTGCGCTTTTGGCTGGGTTCAACCTATCAACCTGACCGTCAGTTGCAAAGTGTGCGCCCGAGGTATGCGGACGTGAAGCAGCATTTCCCACATTTCAATGTTTCAAATGTAGGCTTCAAATGCTGCAGGTCCCTGCGTGTAACACTGTGTCTCTGTGTGACGGATATGACACTTCGGCGAACTGTGTGTGGCAGCGTTCACACAGACAATCTCAGTTTCTCATTTCCCCTGTTTTCTTTTCTCTGCCTTTTTGTAGGTTTTTTTTTTGCTTTTTCTAAAGCACGGGGTCACCAACCAGAGATGTCCTCTGGTTAACTTCCCAGTTTTTCTTTCATCTGGTGTCTCTCTTTGCGTATACTTCAACATTTGCACGGGCAGCTTTCCCTTCTTCCTGCTGATTACAAGACCGAAGCTTGTCTCAGACACCATTACGCACTTATCAAGCATCACACGTTATTGACTGCGTATGCAGGGCGACCAGGCCTCGTTTCCCCTGCCAGCCACTGGGATTGTCCTGCTCCCTCACTTGGTAAGTGCCGGGAGCACCGGTAAACACAACGCGCGTGCGTGTGATTCAGGCAACCCCCGTACTGCTGCATTTATCATGCACTAATTTAGGCATGCAGATAGGAGAGTAAGATGCGAAGGAGAGGATGCAACATTCAAAGCCCCAGCGAGCGGTCATGACCTGACATCCAGTCCTGCGGGGCAGTCACGAAAGTCGTGGCTGCTCCTCCCGCTTCCTGAACTGATCTTAGGCGGCCAGGTTCGGGTGCAGGCGCATGGGAGCGCGCTTTAAGTGCTGAACAAAACAAGGACTGGCAGGAATGATCATTAAAAGCACGCCGAGGTTAAGCGCGTTAACCGATTAGGCTGGCCGACGTGTGAAGAATTAAAACTGCCCGCACCCTCGCGGGTAAGCTGAACGTTTCCGCACGCCGCATTACATGCTACTTCGTTCGTTATCCTTTAGCCGGTGTCAGAAGGCTGTGGGTTTGTAACCGTTCGACTCACGATGCTGCGGATGCCTAACTTGATCAGGGATGACTGGGACGGTGAGGTGGCATAGCTTGCGGAAAATATCTGCCTTGCACTTGACCCGCCGGAAAAGAGGCTGTATTGGTGTGGCAGTTGTTCCTCTTCCGGGACCAGCTGAAAATATACAGCGAGTGCATTTTGGCAATAACTCGGCGATGGGGCTAAAACTGGATTTAAAGTCATACAAAATGCAGAGAATGGCGCACCGCGCGATGGAACGAAAAGTAATAGGCCGTGGCGTGAAGAGCCAAGAAGACGGCGGTGGTGTTATATAGAGAGAAAAAGCGGGCGTATGATGCTTTAGTTGTGACTTCAAAGAACTAGTAAAGTTTAGCAGGTGATCTATAATACTTAGAGTCGATAAAAGGCGGTTTATTAATAAAGTAACAGAATGTATGCCGATTAAAAAGAAACATGGACAAGAGAGAGAGAGAGAAAAGCTTAATGATAGGAAAGCTGGAGAGGTCGGCCTGAGAAGCTTTACCTGGTCTGCTACTCCGCAACTGGGGTAAAGGTATAGGGAGACACAGGGAAAGGAACGAGAGATAAAATAGCTGACGATGCAAAGCTGCAGTCCAATGTGTGGTATATAGACCTTTTCTTTTTCTTTTTTCGTTGGCGCCGCCATGTTGCGTAGGCAGCTGGCGCTATATATCGGCAGACGCCACGGTGGCTTGGGCGACCGCTCCTTGTTGCTTACCATGTGTTCATTCGCTCGGCGGCAGTTTCAGGCGGTTATTGACGTCACGTCTTCTACATGGGAAACGATTCTGTGAGACGTACTGAAGTGGCTTAAGTCCGCATGGCCGGAGTTTCTGCTGGAGGTGGACAGAGCACCCAACGCGATGTGTGTGCGCGTGCGTGTTTGAGCCTACAGTAAGCCTCCGAGATCTGTTGCGTATTTCTGAAAATTTGATTCATAAATGCGACCTTACTGCAGCATTATCAGTGCAATTCTAAGCTGCGGTTTTTAGCAGCAGTGAGTAGTTAGGAAACGTACGACGATCCTAACAGCGTGGGATACCATCCCGCTGCGGAATAAGTTGTGCGGTTTACTTTGACAAGACGTCAAATTGTTATCCGTGTCGTTCAAGTTGTTACAATTCGCGACCACCTCGTTTGCTGACGACGTTCCCGCCCACAAATAAAATAGTTTTAGTGACTAATAACATAGCATACAGGGGGAATCCTACGTGTCGAATGGTCGAGCGACAGGCTGCGGACTGCGCGAGGGTCCTAGGCAGTGGTTGGTGCTGGGTTATAGATCTGTTTGTACTTTGTAACGCATGGTTCAAGCATGCGGCGTGATCATGCGAGGTGTTATTGCGTCGTTAGCCAGTGTGTGTGTCCGTGTGTGTTCGCGTTTTCCAAAAAGAGAACGAAAAGCGATTTTTTTTTCTGTGTGGTTGCTTTTCCGCCCTCTGCGACGCACTCACCTATTTTATAGAAATTATGACCTCGCAGATGGCCGTCAAATTATTTTTACGCTGTCCCCTTCGGATGTTAATACTTCACAGGACCAACGCCAAAGCTCGAAACTTATATGTATTATGCTGGTTTACCAACGCAGTAATCGCTGCGTTGAGCAAAGCTGTCGAAGTCGTTAAGGAGGCTAACGTTGACATGGCATAGTTATCTCAGGTCTACGAAACTTCAAATGCGTGAAATAGATGCCGGAGGCTGACGCAAATATTTTATAACGATTGGCGCTTAGATGTTTCGTAGTGTTGCATTTGTTTGGACGCGTACGCGAGCACTCTTCCGTTTTAGTTCTTACGACATGCGATCAGATAGTCGAAATATTTTCCAATTCACGCTGGCCTTTCATAGACGCCGCTGCTCTTCATTAAATAAAAACCGATACAGCGAAAACAGTTCAGAAGACGCAAACACACCATGGCTGATGACGCGCGTCGCATGTTTACGCAGCCAAGAGAAATTTCCGCATACCGTTCCATCAGGAAAGCTACACAGTGGTTCTCAGACGACGCCGTATAAACTGACATCACGTAAATTTCACAGAGAACGAGCTAAAACATCTCCAAGTCGTTGCGCCGCACTCGACGGGAACCGATTTAAGCAGCGCCGCCTCGGCTCGCGCAAGGCAGAGAGGAGGAAAGACTCGCCCCGCGCCCTTTCCTCCTCGCCCAATGAAAAGGTCTATACACACCGTGTGCAGTCCCTATATATGGTGGGATGAGATGAGGAAATTTTCGGGCATGGGATGAATGACTTGAGACAAGGGCAACGAAGATACCTTGGTGTGTCCGTCTTGCTGTGGACATAGGCTAACATAGGATTATGATGACAAGATGATGATGACGATAATGACGACCGTAGACAACGTATTTCGCCACTTCCACTTTGTTGCCTACGTGAACCCTGTACTTGTTTAACGCTCTGTATAGCACGCGCTCACTCATTCGTCGTGCTATTTCTTTTTTTTTTTTTTTGTTCCTTTGTCGTCGACGGTGAGAGCAGCCAATGCCTTGTAAAGCAGTAACTGCTTTTGACTTTCCTGAGTATTGAAATCATATCTTCAGCAAACTGCGACTCACTAATGAACGGCAGATGGCGCACGTATACCCACGCGGCACATGACAGCACAACGGTGCCATGTGCCGCAATCTATAGTTGGCTGTTGAAACCCTGCGGGAAAGCGTTCCACTAAGAACTACAATATGGTGCTTTGTTTTGCTTCGTATACCTTTGAAGGGTATTTTCCCCCTTCTGTCACGGTTATTAGTCTGCAGACTTATTTTCTGAAAACGCCATTTAATTTCATCTGCTTTGTTATTTCTTTCTATCCAAAAAGTGCGCTTCCTTTAATCTGTTGGCATACCGGCGCTTTAGTAGTCAAGCTTTCACACTTCTGCATATAACAGACAACGATATCTTTATTTTGTTCCTCTCTCTTTTCATTCTCTTCCTTTCTATTTTCGTTTAGCCTACTTCTGAGCAGTCTATTTCATTTTAAACTTTTTCTGCAGTGGGAATACAAGAATGTGATGCAATGTGATGCAACGACGACTCAGTATCAGGAAGCCAGCTGTTTCCACGACCATTTCATCGCGATGCGAGTGCCTTCATGCAGTTGAACTGGAAACGCTGTTACTTCGCCCTAAAACCCCTACTACGCCGCTTGAATGATTGAGGCGCTCTATTTCTGTTCAAGAAGTCACCGGCTTGACAATTATTCAAGCAGCTGTCACTTAATCTTCTTGCGAACAAAAAAATAATAGAAGACTAACGGTGAGCTGAAATCGCTGCGCCCGTTAAGGAACCTGTGTCGAGATTAGTCTACATACCCCTCTACAGAACACCGTATTGCGCGTGGTACAGCTCTGAAACTCAGAATACACATTCTTTCCTACCTCTCATCTACCCTCCCCCTCTCCCTATCTTACTAAAGCCATCATCGCTCATCGTTAATCCCCTGTTCCACGCGCTGGCCCTCCCGTTTGCGTGCCTGCGCGAGTGGTGGTTCGTGCTCGGAGGATTTTTATAAGTGCTCTTCCACACTATTTAACACAAAAGTTAGCGATTTCATCGCTGGGTAACGGGCTGCAACATCGATGACCGCATAGAAGGCACAACTGTTGGTCCCGCAACTCCAGGTCAGTTGAAATTGCTTTCTGTCTCGCTAAATCCCACCGGCGGGTCGCAAACCTCACAGCACACGAGTCTATGACCGACACGACCAAAGGCAATGGCCAGATGCCGGATGATAAGCAGAGAAAATCCCGTCTGCGACTCCTACAGAGGGAAAGAGAAGCGCAAGCTGTCAAATGCTGCTCGGTCGGCTTGCCGGCGATAAATCAAACGGAACACTCCATCATGCCTTGTCCAGTCAACGTAACCTAAGCTCAAACCACCGGGTATCGCTTCAAGGAAGTAAGCACTGGTTCTACTTGGTTCTTCTAAGTATCGTGGTGAGTACAGTGTGCGCATGTATGGCATTAGCCGTGTGAGAGAACTGCACAGGTTCCAAATAACAATCAAATCCCCCTGAAACCATCTATTTCAGATATGACGCTCAATATGACCAACACACACATGAAAAAAGAAAAGGAACAGATAACCTAATGCACCCAAACAAGGGTCAAAAAGAACATAAAACGAGACGGGAGTTATTCCGAGGTAGCTCGCAACAAACATGACCGCGAGCAGGTACCGGTATGTTGTATTTCCAGCCCATTCGTCACCGCAAACCGTGGTGTGCTTGTGTGGTTGCACTATCAAGTGGCTTTCTTGCTTTGCCGGTGGCCCTTCTCCGCAAAATAAATAGACACGAGCATCTATATTCCCCTGAGACCTCTTTCGAAATTAACTTAAAAAACAAGCACGTAAAATATTCATCCCGGATATGAAGTCAGATGCTTGCATAGGTGTACCGAAGTGCGTGGTACAGTCATGCTCTGGCCCCGAGCTTTAGAGAAAAATTGATTTCAATTTAATCAACCGTCCTAGCTTCGCCGGCAACAAAAATCAACGGTTAAATGAGTTTTCAGTGCCACGAGATAACTTGCCTACACAGAACACGATGTTACATATTCGTGTGTGTCTTTGTAAGCAAAGAACAGAGGCTTTTCCTATAACCAGCATGAAGAGACAGTTACTATGTCCACGTACAGAGATAACTCTTTAAGCAAGTAGCCGTAGTATATAAACGAAAATACGCTGCATTTTCACATTTGCAAGAAAGAGGTTGCTCATAAAAACCGACTTGAAAGTGATTATATGTCCGAGCAGTCTTCGCGTCTTAGAAGGATATACCTTATATAGCCTGCAGTGAACACTTTCGCAATAAGATAACAGAAAACGCAAGGCTATGCAAAAAGAATAATTTCAACATAAGACAAGATTAAACTTCGGCAGAAACAAGGTAGGGGTGCCCGAATAATCAAATTCGATCACATTGCATCATATTCTCGTATTCCCACTGCGAAAAAAAAATTTCTATTCGAGTTGAATAGAAATATTCGAGAACTGTCACTGAACCAAATATCCAGTACATATTTTGTTCATTTCCAATGCAACATGAACTACGAGATTCTCGCGGAGTCCCATTGGTAAATTAAAAAAAATAGAAATGAGACTTATATACGTCGACACGTGTATGTAATACCAATCACAATTGGAAGTCAGGTAACTGAAGGGCTTGTAAATGATGAACTGGTTTCATATATCTGCGGCACCACGACTGCAACGAAACAAGAAAACAGCATATCAACAGATGCACGTGCGGTGTTGTGTTAGCTGGAGGAGAGAAACGTGACTCTACAGCACCGCACGCGGCTTTAAAGGAGTGCAAACATGGCCAGACCGGCCAAGCAATAAATTGGAACAAATTCGTAAACAGGCTTCCTAAAAGCGAGGCATTCTTGTTGAACGACTGGTAACTATTGAGCACAAGTTACATGCCGCACGCGTTTGCTCAGAAACTGTAGCCTTCTCCTGCGCAACAACCACCTCCAGCCTGCAGCAAAACCTTTCAGAACAGTCCTCACGCTCATCATTCTCTCTCACTCGAAACTCCAATAAATGCTTTTACCTCTTATATATTCGAAAGAAACCAATATTCAACAACTTCTAATAGTAAACTATTCAATAGAATACGATTCAAATAACCTTTGATGTTCGTTTCGCATTTGAAATTTTGAATACTCGCACACTCCTCGGGAAGAAGATTGCTCTTCACTGCCTTTGTGTGGTTGCAAGAGAGAGAGACAGAGGAATATAGGAAGGCAGGGAGGTTAACCAGTCAAGAATCTGGTTGGCTACCCTACGCTGGGGGAAGGGAAAAGGGGAAGAGAGAGAAGGAAGAGAGAAGGTGTAGAGACATGTACGGACAGTACTTGAGTTAAAGCCGCTCGCGCAAACCAGACGTTCTGAGAAAGCACAAAAGTGCCGTCACTGCCTTCTGAGACGGTGATCACAACGTGAACGAAAATATAAACGGAAAACGGCCCCGTAGATCATGACCTAACTCACTGCTCCGTAAAGCTTGATTACATTAAAAAAAAGTAACGGAACAAATTGTGCGCAGCACCTAGTACACAAAGAAAAAAATATTTCAGTTTTTCGTTTGTATTTGCTTTCAAGAAAGGTAGTGGTGTTCTATATACAACAAAAATGTTATGGAAATGTAGGCACTGCGAAAGAATTACGCTTCCCGCTCCTGTTCACCGCGTGTGTGGCGACCTAATATTCGCGTTTTTGAACACGTTGTTCCTCGCTGACCTGCAATCGAAATAGGCGTCCCACATGTGACAAAAGCACTCCAGCGCAGTGACTACACAATTCGATGACGCGTTAATCACACCACTCAATTACGCAGTTCGACTTTGCCGCTGGGCGAGTCTTCCATTTCACGCGTGATTGAGATGTCAAATCGAGAAACCGCGAGGACGTACTACTATGTGTGGCCTCGATCTGGTTGAGGTTTAAGTTGGAGCGATCGGTCGGAGGTCTTTATCGGCCACATCGTAGCGACGCGAGTGTTTATGAGTGACTGAGCACTTTGGCCGGGTAAAAATGGCTTAATTGACGAGGTAGTGCTTATCAGATATTCAGGCGTAATACGTCGCAGCGTTTCCAATCTACTGGGCTTTGAGTTTGTGTATGTACGTACGAATAGCTTCTCACAGTCGAGTGCATGGTTCGTCTTGCAATTTGATGGCTCCGAGCGTACCGCCTGTGAACAAGTGCAGAAGCAAATGCGACGTTTAAAAAGCAATTAAGGGAGACGGCGTTCAGCAGCTCGGGGCATGTTAGTCTACGCCCATCTGGGCATGTGTTCAATGAGTAGAACATGCATCAGTTCCATATTATGAGCAAAGTGCACCGGTTCCTGTTAACACACCACGTATGCTGAAGTTGGGGTTTTCGGCAAGTTGTTAAACAGTCAAAGTAACTGACGTGTTATTTTTCCAATGTACTGGTTTCCGTTGCACCGAACCGTCAGTGAGTGCCTTTATTTTTTTCTTTGGCACGGTTCAACATTCGTTTTAATAATTCCTGGTCCCTTAGTGCTCACATTCCTATGTTTCATTCCGTTAGGTATTGAATATTCGGGTACGATAGCAAGCGAAGCAGAATAGCAAGAGGTATAGGCCCCAACTTCACCATCTTAATTAATCTTATGTACGTCACATCCAGACTTTTCCCTTCTTTATTTATTTTTTTTTGCGAAAATACAGCTTTGTTTGTGTCGATGGTAATATGAAATGCCTCATTTATAATCACTTTCGGGACATTTACTTAAGCGAAGAACTGGTTCAGTAACACACATAAATTACCAGACATGTTGCCGGCGCCTAAATATATCGTTCAATGAAGGAGAACTTTAATACGTGACCTTGTTATTAGAGATGTGATACAGTGTAGTCGCCACACGGTAACTCAGTGAGCAGCTATATTTTATTGGGCTGTGAACAGCACAAGTAGTCGAGAAACCGTGGAGCACTCAGGTGCGTTCAACTCGTGAGCTTTAACCTTAAGGCCACTGACCGCCGCCAGGGACCTCAGGCTGGGATGCGATCAAAACGTGACTTCAGTTTTCAGATCTGTTTCCTGCGATACGCTGCAGCTAGGGCTAACGAAAAAGTACGAAAAAAAAAAGCCTATGACCGCGACGAAATTCATACCTGGCGACCGGCAAAAGGCCACCCGCAAGCACCCTTCTAAATCGCAGCATATAGTTGAAGCGCAGTGCACAATCGACCTATTGTCGCCTACGTTGCAATTTCTCAAATCGCGCCCTCTATCACCAGCAGGCCGGCCTCAACATGCGAGCAAGTCGTTCCAAGAGTTCTGCGCTCTTTCTCAATCCGGGTACGGGAAGTGACTTCGAGACCTCACACCACGAATGGTGGCCCGAGCAATCAGGAAAACGAACAGGGGTCCCAACCTCTCGTCTGTGTCTATCTGTCTATACAGTGCACACGGGCAGCTCAACGGGGAGAGCGCGTGCCGATGGCAAAGACAGCAGCCAGGATACACTGCAAGACATAAATGTCGCAAGCTTTCCCTTCTATCGACACATTGAATTGAAGGGCGCCAGAAGTCGACGATGGGAGGCAGGGCTGGACTAGGCTAGGCTGGGACGAAGCCCCGGCAAAACACAGGGGGTCCACTGAATGCAGTGCCCGGTATGCGGAAAAACAGCCACAGCACGCAAACGATGCCTTGGATGCAACGCTGCTTCGCGGCGACTGCGCCGTTTGTTGCACGAGGGAAACGGCCCATGCGGGCATCCAGACACTACGCGCTTTGCATTCATGCATTTAATTGGTAATGCAAGGCTAGGCCCCGGTCGCGTGCGCCGGCAGCCCATCTTTGACGTCGCGCTGCCGCCGAATCCGTCAACGCCGTCACCGTTAATCATAGCAATTGTTGTGTACAAAAGTCCGACAACCTCCCATTAAGAAAGGGCCAAAGGGATTTGCGTCTTCGCGCGGCCACTTGTAACTAGAGTAAATTGCTCGCTTTCGTCAGTGGTGAACGTTAGGTCTTGAGAGTTGAAGCACCGCTGGTCGGTCTTGCGCAAGAGCTGAACTGACAGAACGCAGACCAAGTTTTTTCTTCTTCTTCGTTTTGATTTATAGTTAATAAAATGATAGGTGTACAACGGTAACCCCGATGCTTTTAAGTTAGCTTTGCAGTTTGTGCAGGTGGGTCATTAAAGGTGCAAGTTAATAGCGCTTAACTGCACAGCGTTCGTATCGTGTACGTCATCTCCATTACCGAGCTGCTACGACTTTATTAGGTTTCGTACGCCCTCTGCTGCTATAGTTCAACTTCTCGCGTACGATCGACTCTTTCCATTGGGACTCAGAGGGATGGCCATTCGCAGTTTCAATTGTTTGGAAAGAAATTAACAAGGAAGGATGTTACTACGTTTGCTTTTTTTATATCTCTAAGCAACATTAGCGAGATGTAAAGTTAATCAGTGCCTTCGACACTGACACATCACTGCACTAAATGGAAGAGGAAAGAGCAAGGAGACGGACGATGTGGTACATTGATATGCAAGTTCTGAGGAAAAACGAAAGCCGATGGCGATAGGTGAGCTTGTTGAAATAACCTATACTACATCCCAGTTAGTTAAAGGGTTAGCTTGGATAGTATGTAAAGAACGCGCCCCATAAAGTACCACTGCTGCTGAAAGCATGCACTTGCCAGTGTGGTTGCATCCTTTGCTCGCATGCGCCCATTAGTCAACAACAACAAACATGCACACACACAGATTTTCTGTTCTTATAAAGCGCACCTTTTTGAGACACACGCAAACATATTCCCGGATGGTGTCTTGTCATAGTGCCAAGACGCGGAGACTCCCTTCTTTGATGCCCCTCCCTAATTACACGTGAAAATAATACACTGGTAAAGGAAAGCAAACTGCCGATTACGGCTTGTATTAACGCAACAGAATCTTAACGCGCATTTTCCGTGCTGCTGCAACAAAATGTTACTGACTGATTGATCAATTCATGTCACTACTGCATTTTTACAACTGGTGTCACCGGCTTCGCAAGAATTATCCTCTTACGCCCGAGAAAAAAAGATAAGAAACGAGAACGTGAAACAACAGCTGTCGCAAATGCGGTTTAGGTAACAGTACGTTGCCTATTACAACGACAAAAAATACAGCTGAACACAACAAGAAAATGATAGATAATTCCGAGCAAGCAAAAAATAGAGAGAGAGAGAGAGAGAGAGCCCGAGTAAACGCGCCACGAAGTTGGCATCAAGAACTACATAAAGGGTCATTAGTCTTCAAGAAGAATATCAAAGCTACCACGGCTCTCCTCATCCATGTGAATCCCTTTAACGGCCCAAGCACTTTTTCAAGATTACAAGACGTTCAGCCAGACCAGTCATTGTTAACTTCAAAAATACGTCTAAGTATCAGCAAAGAAGAGCTTCTCAAAAACTTATGCGTTCCCTCACAAATTTCTACACTTGCAAAAAGGTTAGTGCGGCTTAATCTACCCTATAAGGTAAGCTACCTGCGCATGCTACTTCTAATATAAGTCTAAGAATCGAAGACTAAATGTGATGGTGATCGGGGATACCTACCGCGGATGCTGTACGGTATACACAGGGTGTCCCAGCTAAGTTTACCCAGAGTTTAAAAATATGTCAATGCGCTCTAAGACGACGCGACTAAATACATGTTGCTGATCATTGTATAGTAAGTCACGCTATTTTTTGTATTCTGCGTAATTGCAGAATTAGTCAAGATTAATTAACTAACTTCGGAAGCAATGAAGTAAGGCAAAAAAAAAATTCAAACTATAGAGTTGTAGAGCGCTTAGCAAAACGTCCGATTAGACAGTTTCCAACTTTCCATGTATTAGGTTTCAATGTTTTCCCGCTTACTGCAGATGCCCGCAAAATACAAGATATATATATATATACCACGTCACATACCCGCTTGCGCGCCGTGATTGCAAATGCTCCACGTACACATGAACATAGCATTTAGCCGGGTGCGCTGCCGCTGCGCCTGTTTATCACTATCATGAACCGCCGTAAGGGAAGCCCAGAGGTGGCGTAAATCGCACGGTCAACGCCTGCGTCGCTGCCCTGTCGCCTTTTACGCGACAGCACACCCTGCTAGATGCTGTATTCGTTTGTACGAGAAACGTTTGCGAGCGCTGCAGTCACGACGCGCAAGCGGGCATGACAGATGTAATTTTTGTTTTATTTCGCGGGCATCTGCAATAAGCGAAAGAATAGTAATGCCTAATAGATAGAAAGTTAGAAACTGTTTAATCTGACGTTTTGCAACGCGCTCAACACCTTTCCAATTAGAATTTTTCGTCTAACTTCGTTGCTTCAGAAGTCGGTTAATTAATCTTGACTAACTATGGAACTAAGCAAAGTACAAAAAATAGTGTGACTTACTGTATACAACGGTCAGCAACATGCATTTGGTGGCGTGGTCTTAAGGAGCATCGGCATATTTTTAAATTCTGGCTAAAGTTAGCTGGGACACCCTGTATATACAACTCGAAATTTGGCATCAAAGTGCGCGCCTCTCGAGCAACAGATGTACCCAGTTCGTTTTGGGCTCACTGTTGCAGTTGGACACGAAAAAGGTGTCAGAATAAGAGTTGCTTAGTTCTGCGCATGCGCACAATTCCTACTTTGATGATAATCAACAGGGCTGTTATACCGGACAGTTTCAAATTACGACATTTTGGCGCTTTGAGCCAACCAAATAGGCCGTAACAGCCGTGTGAATCAATCGGAGCTGACAAGATGACGAATTATTCAATACCGCGGAATCTGCCAACGTCCGGAATAGCAACCCAGGAATCTATGACAGCTTCGTTTGGCGCACTTCCGATTCAAGTGTAGCTATCTAACTCTTGCGTCAGTTTATAAACCGAGTTTGGAAGACGCCGCAAGCATGCTCCAATTGCCTTGCTTCGAATCTATTATAAGGTGCACTACCTAATCGTGACTGAGTGGGCTTGAATGACTACAGCCATAAGAATTGCTCTGCTGCTGTCGAAGACGTCACGTGTGAAAGTTAACGGCTTCCACTTGCACCAAGAAAAGGAACACCAAAAGCTATAACCACTTTGTAGCCGTTGAACCATCAGTGTGCACCCACGTACACGTCTGCTAGTCGCAAAGGGTACACTTGAATGCGCTAGAACAAAAATCAAAGTTCTTTCACATCTATCGGAACTGTGGTGTGCACGATATATGGGACGAAAAGTCAAGCGGGCCTTTCTCAAAGCGCTCGATGCTACTACGTAACTGGTGATCCGACGCGCACCGTTTCCTCAAGCACCGGAAATGGACAACGAAAAGCGCGTTTCACTGCCCACCTTCTACACATGAAGCGCACACCGTCACGTCAACTGAGCCGTGCATGTCTCGCTTCGGTGAGCTGTTCTTCAAAACGCTTAGTCCCAAACGGATCACGATGAAAGCAACAGTCGTTTTGTTGCCGAGACTATGCACAAAGCGAGAGGCGTATCCGCGGGATTGCTTTATTCTTTTTTTCTTTCTTACTACATGGCACGCAGTCGGAGACTGTCTAGGATTAAGAAAATAAAAGCGTAGACGCGAAGCCGCCTATTTGTGCTCGCCGCGTTATGGTTGCAGGGGATCCGAACGCGTCTCACAGCTGTACGCGAAGGGGACGTTGAAGTTGGCGAACCGTAAGCACCTGCCCTGAAATGGCTACTTGAGCAGCTCCGCAGACATCCAATGCAATCTCGCAGTCTTCCAGGGCATTGCAAACAACACATGTACTGGCGACATCGGAGAGGACGTCACACGGCACCGGTGAAAACAACAGCGTACTCACGCATAGCAGACTTTCCTCTGCTGGCACTATCTTCACTTACTTGAAGCAGTGTTTGAATTTGGAGCTTTCTGTGGGTTGCGCGCAGTCTCCCACTCATCGCTCGAATTTTTAAAGAAATGGAGAGAGAAAGAGAATAAAGAAATGCAGGGAAGTCAACCATGCCCATTTTTCCTGTGCGACCTTGAGCTCGGATAAGGGGATAAAGGGGCGAAGAGCGAGACAAGGCAGAGAAAGGGCACTAGCTTCGTGCATACCTGAGAGGCACAGATCAAGTTTACATAAACGGTCGCAAAGACATGCCGACTAGAGAAGCTGCAACAACGCCGTCATTACTTTCAGCGCCGGCGATATGCACATGGCCATGGTTTAAAGATCTACGACTCAGAAAATGGCCCGTTGAATGCCTTCTGAAAACTCAAGCGCTGTCCGGAGAGCGAGGCGCTGTATGACGAATAGGAAACAGGAACGAGAGGTGTTAAATAGTCCATTCGCTGCAGCGAGAGAGAAACAGATAAGAGATAGATATAGACTTTTGGGGGGGGGGAAGGGGGGGAGGCGGAGATGTTCGCCAGCGTGCTTCAATTTTCACTACGGCGGGAATTCCACCCACGTTTGTCATCAATTCTAATAAAGCACTAATAAGCCAACATGTCGCCTCAGCAGGAGACAGCCCAGAAATATTGCACGCTACCAGGATACTATGGGCTAAATTTTCACCTTGGCAAAACAGCTGACCAAACAACGGCTGCCTGCCCTCATCGTCACCACAACCTGCAAAACGAAGGCTTTTTTTTTTCTTTTTCAGTACCCATTCACTCAACCCTGTTCTCATTCACCTGACAGCTGCAGGCGAACTTCCTTACATTACCCCGGCCCTACCAAAATCAGCTTTATCCAAAGCTGTAGGAAGTGTATACGGTCATGGCGGTTGTACTAAGCACTGTCTTCGAGCTTTTCCCGGACAGATCAGCCACATACACCACTTCGCAGCGAGAATCCTGAGCGAAAGCCGCGTTCGTAACCGGCTCACACTATTCTCGCATGCTCCGCTAGCCCTTCTTTTTTGGTGAAGCTAGAGGTATCTGCAACAAACGCTTTATTAATTCAGTCATTATTTTCCTACTTAGCTACACTCACCCACCTTCATCTTTTTGAGAGCCTACAGTCGTCTAGTTCTGTGAGTATTCCTCGACGATCCCATATCTTCGCGCTTCGCAGAATACAGATTTCAAAAGCCATCCGGAAGGTCGTTTGCGCTCAGTCAAGCTACTTTAAATTACGCATTGCGATAGAGCGACAAACGACATACACATCACTGAAGAATTAGTCGCACAGTTTCATGCAAAGATCGTTCGCTGTCACATCTACACCTTTCAGCTCAGCTAAATATCCTCATTAGTTAAAATCAAGCACAGTGCTGCTATTGTTTATTAATATAATAGAGAATCACGTACGCGGAACAAGCAATGTGCAACAAGCGTAAATGTGACATCGATGAAGCGGCAACTCCGAGTTCAGAAGTACTTCCATGTCAGATTCACATGGCCACGACACGCTGCAAGGCCGCGGAAAAAAAAAAGAAGTAAGAACTAGGAGCGTTCTTGGTTCCGGTCTGCCGCTCCGACGAAGCGAGCGACAACTGCAAGTGGAGAAGGGCACTGCGGGGACCCACGTTCAGCGGTGCGGGCGAGCAGCAAACAAACCTGAAAAAGGCGCACAGACTGGCGAAAAAAATAAGGACATACTGAAGCAGGAGAACCTAAGTAAAGACAAAGAGGCGACGCGAGGTGTGGAGTCTACCGGCAGGCACATGGCGTGGTTGGCAGTGGATCGGCGGGGGGAGGGGGGGGGGAGGAAGCGGCTAAACGTGCCCGGCAGGTGCGCGCAGTGTGGACGTTCTCACTAAATGTATGCAATGCTGTGGAAGTTACAAGGCACACGTTCAGGTGTTAGGTGTTCAGGTGTTAGTCTGTGTTCAGGAGGACGCGTTGTTTGGTTTCAACAACTCCTGTAGTGCACCTTCGTGGTTCCTTGAGGCACTTGCGCCTGCACTGACCGTGGCACATCGATGCCACGTCGAGAGGGTTCCACCGTCGTCTGATAAATGTTCCTGGAGCAAAAGCAGCCGTAGACGTGCGAACCTCACAGGGGGGATGCACCCACGATTATCTGCTAGGCCACAGCCTCTAGCCCCCACAGCACTGTATGGTATTAAGGGTAGACGTGTAAGTGCATCGAAAAGGCCTGTCCGTTCTTGACAACAGGAAAGCTACACGTCTTGAAGTGGTGGGGGGGGGGGGGGGGGGGTAGGGAGGCGTTCGGGCGATCTGTCATACTTGAAGGTGACTTCAAGGACGCTAGGTGGTATAGGCCTTCCCTCTAAACAAGCGGAATTGCTAAAACTATGAAATAGGCAAGAAAAAAGGCTCGGTCTTTTAACAGAGACGCTCGAAAATTAAGGTCTGCAAAGGCATCATTGGGTCAGCGACATCACAGTAGCTTATCTAATATCTGCTAACAGACTCGCGGTATCTCAGTAAGCCGAAGCTGTAAAAGATAAGAAAAAAAAAAGTATTCGTTTCTGACTTTGTGAAACAAAGTTTCGGTCTGACAGATAGTTGAAATTAGGAGCTTCGACAGAGGCCGTTCTTTTATGCACTATTATTGGCGGGTGTGTGCGACGTATGTGTGAACACATTCAACTAATTTTGTTTATTTGTGCAACTGTACACGCTCATAAATGATCGTGTATGTTCATGTACCCATTTCTGTGGCTTCCTGAATTCGTCTGCCGAACTCTGGTTAACCTCCCTGCCTTTCTCTCATTTGCATCTCCCTCTCTCTACCGAGCATTGTGTTTACGTGTGTTCGTTCCCATTGATTGGCTTCGGTGTTCTTCGCCGCATTTAGTAACTGCACTTTGTTTGCCATGCGGCAACTAGTAGCCGATGTCCCATAAATGCGCCCACATCTGCTTTAAGATCACTTCAATAAACAAAAGCCTTACTTGAAGAAGCGGTTCAGCAAAAACAGATACGTCAGGATCCGTATGGAGTCGCCTCATCAGCAATTTCCCGCTCAAAATCAGTTATCATTCCAACTGTTCATTCGTGCTTTTACAGCGAACCTGTTATAGCGAACGCTGTCGAAAACGTTATATGCCAGTTTTCACCGTTTTCTGCTCATAAAAGAAAACAGGATTAATGAAGTTTCTATTTTGAGCGAATGTGGTAAACAATAGGGGCAATGCGCAAACAAATTTGAAGTTTGTGGGTCAATTAGGAGTTAAATGAAAATTGCTAAACGCTCGTCGGTTTAGAGGCGTTATATGAAACTCTTCAAATATTTCTGCGCTTGCACGAAAGAAGTAAAAACAGCAGAGATTTTATATTATCAGGAAATAGGGACCACACTTAATAGGTGACACCTGCCGAAAGTTTGAAATGTGTGGGTTACTTATACGCTTTGAATATTATTAGTCAATATTCGTTTCCACTCAAGTTTTATACATTGGCTAATGCACATAGTTGCTTTTGCTCGGTCTTCTCAGTTAACAGTGTGAGTTACGGTGCTTATGTGCTGTCGCTGTCTTCCAGGCACTGCCGTTCAAGTCCACTGCGGCTTTGGCAGTCCCGAGTCTTCCATTGTATGATTCTCAAGCCATCAATAAAGTATTATTATTATTATTATTATTATTATTATTATTATTATTATTATTATTATTATTATTATTATTATTATTATTATTATTATTATATTTCGTCAAAGTAGGAAGCATGTTGCGAGTCACGAAAGAAAGCTGTTTAATTGAAATTTAAAGTTATTTATAGCGTTTGCAGAAAGTTACTTAGCTCGAAAGGCGACGGTTCCGTTATCCGAGATGCTTCGCATAGTCATAAAACAATGGCAAGAGATGTAACTTTTAAATTAAGTGAAGATAGCGGGAGTGTTAAGTGCGTTATGAGGCTAAAGTTTTGTTTCTGGCTTAAATAGAAGCATGACAAATAATTATTGAAGCCTCGTCTTTCCCATTTTTTCATGCGTGATAACGACGAATGCACCTTGTTTCTCCGGCGTCATCGATGAATGATTCAAGCCACTTTGTTTATACAGGGCGTTTCTTTCTATCGCTGCATCAATTTTTTTAAGATTTGCCTGTGGCCGATAGGACAATATTCATCCCTTATCTATATTACTGGACGAACGCGGCCATTACTTCTACGAGTAATTCAGATCAAAGGTTAAAAATTTGGTGCAGCTGGAAAGAAACACCCTGTATTCGTAAAAAGCTAAGGACCATGCGTTGGGTTATGTGCACAAGAAATTGAAAGTGTGTGAGTTAATTATGGCATTTGCAATAAATTACGTTACAAGTGCTCCGGAGCCTTACCAGTTTTACGAGCAGCGCAAGATTTTTCCAGCTGCCCTGGGGTAACAATAAAATGGCAATAAGGCCAAGTTCAACGAAAGTGCACAACGCTATCGAAAATTTGCGTGCCAAGTTTGTGTGCCTTTGTGTATCTATTACTTCATTTGCAAAAACTTACTTTAGCAAATGTTCGAAAGTGTCACGCTGGCTTTTTTAGGTACGTTTCCATATGTCCCAAGAGAATTACGTTTTTCAGAAATTTGGGGCATAATAATTACAATAGGTCCTGAAATTTTCGTTGTTGTGGCTTACGTAGGAGCGTTACAAATAATTATTGAACACTCATTGTTCTTTTTTTTTTTTTTTGCCATGCGTGACAGGGCTTTCGCCTTGTGTCCCTGGCGGAATAAACTGGGTAGCTCTTTTATGTCTGGTGACAGGCCTAGGGCCAGGTAATGGGCGATGTGTACGCAAAGGTCAAAGTGTGCGTACTAATTACTGCCTTTGCAGTAAATCACATATACCAGCGATAAAGAGCTTCAAAAGTGTAATGTCAATTGGATTGGATTCTGCGGCTTTACGGGCCAAAACCACGATTGGATTATGAGGCACGCCGTAGAGGGCGACTACGGAATAATTTTGGCCACCAGAGGATCTTTCACATGCCCCAAAAGCACGGGACCTACCCCCCCCCCCCCCTCATGGACGTTTTTGCATTTCACCGCCATTGAAATGCGGTCGCCGCGGCAGGGATATGATGAATGTTGTACATTGGGCTCTGTGTTCTTCTTTTGTCCTGTTTCCGATGCGCTACGTCTTTTGCCTTTATCGGGATGCACCAAGAAGCCCAATGTACAACATTAATCATATCCCTGCCGCGGCGACCACGTCGTCTGTGTTTTCTTTTGTTTTGTTTCTACGCCTTTTGTCCCCATCGGGATATGACCCCGCGACTTCGTGCTACGCAGCACAACACCATGGCCGTTAAGCCACCGCGGCGGGTAAAGTGTAATGTTTTACGAGCAACGACAATTTTATGCCGCTGCCCTGGGAGAACTGTGATTGCAACCGAAATCAGATTTAGCGTATATCGGAGCGGAGAAAGGGGAAGGAAGAGAAGGAGGGAGCGCCATTCGGCTAACGTTTAGGCGAAATAAATTGCGTGTTGATCAATTACTGCCTTTGCACATATTCCATAACAATTGTTGGAAAGCGTTAGATGCGGACAAGGTTTCAAAAGGTGCAGTCTTACACGGACAACGTTTTCAAGTACGTGATTTAATTGCAGTGAACTGAAGCTCTTATTGTCACTGCTCGAAATAAACGGTTTCGCTAGTAATTGGCTGGTGATTCCGAAATGTAGTAGATGTCTGCTTGTTATTGTTATTTTTCTCTCTTTCTCTCGTATGTTTCAGGGAGAAATGCCCGAATGTGTTCAATGACACTTTGCGACGTGCATCAACCCCTTCCTCGAAGCGAGGTTCCTTCTCCTTCTTCGAGTGCGCTTACTGGGTACAGATGTCACTTCCGTATCGTTCATATCCACACGTCTGATTGGACGCCGGAAGCATCGCGCTTAAATAAGAGCAACGAGTCACGATTTTTCTTGTACACGTAAAGTACAAGCTAAGCCACGCGGTGGCATCATACGGCATGCCACTGTGAACGGGGACGCTCGAAATTACCTTTGCAAGCGAACATGCGCAGGTCCTATATGTTGTCTTTACAGTATCACCGGCAGAAACACGTATCGTTCCTTATCTTCCCCTCTCCCCCATTTTTGTCCATCTGTTTCGCTACTGTTGCGTTTCGCCTGCGACACGTGGTTTTGCCGGCGCGACTGCGGCGGGGCGGCAGACATTTTGGCCCGATCGTCGTCGCCGCAACACTCATCGGCAGGTGTTTCCAGGCGCGACTGCGGCGATGCCAAAGCAGGGACCACCCTCTCATTCCAGTCATTGTGCCCGAAACAGGCGATGCCAAAGCAGGGACCATCCTCTCATTCCAGTCATTGTGCCCGAAACAGGCGATGCCAAAGCAGGGACCACCCTCTCATTCCAGTCATTGTGCCCGAAACAGGCGATGCCAAAGCAGGGACCATCCTCTCATTCCAGTCATTGTGCCCGAAACAGGCGATGCCAAAGCAGGGACCATCCTCTCATTCCAGTCATTGTGCCCGAAACAGGCGATGCCAAAGCAGGGACCATCCTCTCATTACAGTCATTGTGCCCGACCGGCAGCGCTACAACAGGGTGCTACGAGATCGTGCTCGACAGGGTGCTACGAGATCGTGCTCGTCATGGTGCTACGGCATCGCTACGACAGTGTGCGTCACCATTAGCCCATTGTACATTCACGTGCTCGTCTTTTGAGGGGTTCCTTCTTGCCCTCAACTGCGAGAGTATAAAAACAGCTGCCCCCGGACGCAAAAGGGAGGGCTCCGATTTCTTCTGTTGAGTGAAGTGCTCTCCCGTCTCTCTACTTCGGTCAAACCTGACCACCAACTCTTTGCGATGTTAAAATAAACAAGTTGTTTCGTTGTTACCAGTCGACTCATGCTTTGCCGGGACCTTCGGATGCTTCCAGTTGTACCCCAGGCCGCCAGGCCAACGCTACCCTTGGGGCTTGCGACCCAGGTACAACCACGGGCGTCAGCGCCGAGTTCCCAACAGATCGTACCAGCAGGTCGGATCCAAACAACTGGTGGCAGCGGTGGGATCGCCTCCGACTTCAAACAACTGTCTGCCAGCGGTGAGATCGCGACAACGGAGGCCAGCAGCGAAGAGATGCAGTTGACTGTATGCTGAGCAGCTCAACGACGATCCGGGAGCAGTGCAACGAGCCCTGTGTGATGACTGGTTGCCTGCAGCGGAACGACTGCGCTGGACTCTTGGCTGCGAGGTTTGGTGAGTGCGGGACTTTCTTCTTCTGAGCTTTGCCAGGCTTTTGTTAGTGTCAGAAACAGAGCTGGTAATTGTGGTTGTCGTTGCTGCCGGGTTAGTTTGCGGCAAGACAATAGTAAGCAGTAGAGAAAGCAGCATTCAGAGCAGCCATGGATTTGAAGTCGTTGCGCAAACCGAAATTGTTGGAGCTTGCAAGAGAGTTGGGTCTGGATGTCTCAGACAAACTAAGAAAACCAGAACTGATAAAGGCTATTCTTGAGTTAGAGGCTGAGGATGACGAGCTGTCGGAATGCCTTGAGACCATTGAAGAGAGAGAGACTGCAAAAAGACAGGAGCGCGAACTTAAAGAGCAAAAAGAAAAAGAAGAGCGTGAACGTAAAGAACAGAAAGAGCGAGAGCAACAAGAGAAAAAAGAAGAGCGCGAACACGCTTTGGAAATGAAGCGTCTCGAGATAGAGATGGAACGCGCTCGTAATGGAAGTCAGGCACACGGTGCAGGAGAACGAGTATTGTTCAAAATGACTGACCTGATGCGGCCGTTTAAGCTTGGAGAGGACATTGGTTTGTTCCTGGTTAACTTTGAGCGAACGTGCGAGAAGCAGGGGTTCTCTCGGGAAACGTGGCCACAGCGCTTGCTCACTTTGTTACCCGGCGAGGCGGCCGACGTAGTCGCTCGCTTGGATAGAGAGGAAGCAGAGGATTTCGACAAAGTAAAATCGAGTCTGCTAAAAAAGTACCGGCTGTCTGCGGAGGCGTTCCGTCGGAAGTTTCGGGAAAATGAGAAAGGCAAAAGTGAGTCATATACAGAGTTTGCGTATAGGCTTATGTCGAACATGCAGGAGTGGCTCAAAGAAGAGAAAGCGTTTGGTGACCACGATAAAGTTCTGCAGTGTTTCGGGCTAGAACAGTTTTATAGTCGGTTACCGGAGAACGTGCGATACTGGGTCTTGGATAGGCCAGACGTTTGTACGGTGGCTAAAGCCGCTGAGCTAGCCGAGGAGTTTGTGACGCGTCGGGCTCGCGGAGCTAAGGACGGTCAAAAGGGTGAATTTGGCTCGAAGTTTGAGAGGCCGAAGTTCACACCCATGAGAGCAAAGGGGAACACGCGTAGTGCGGATGCGAGTGGAAGCAGTGCGACCGAACCTAAGGAGACGGCGGCAGCCGAAGCCGAACGCAGAAAGCGGTTCGAGATGAGGCAAGCGCGCGTTTGTTATTCGTGCCAGAAGCCGGGTCACTTTTCGGCGCAGTGTCCGGAAACAACACCAAAAGTTGTTTTTTTTTCAATAGGCAGCACTGACGAGAACATGAAGCTTCTCGAGCCTTACATGCGAGACCTCCTCGTGAACGGGAAAGAGTGCCGAGTGCTTCGCGATTCCGCAGCAACGATGGATGTAGTTCACCCGTCTTACGTAGAACCCCATATGTTCACGGGCGAGTGCGCATGGATCAAGCAAGCCGTGGAAGCTCATAGCGTGTGTCTGCCGGTAGCAAAAGTGCTTATTGAAGGACCTTTCGGAGCGCTTGAGACGGAGGCGGCAGTGTCATCTATGCTGCCCCCCCAGTACCCGTACCTATTTTCAAACAGGTCCGATCACCTCCTGCGCGAGAAGGGGCTTTTGTTTGGTGAAGCTAGTGTTCAGGCCTTAACCAGATCGAAGGTTCGGGAGCTCGCTGCAAAGGCGGTAGTTGCGGGGCCGACGTTATCAAACAACGAAAAAGGGTCAGAGGCGCAGCAAGCTGATATTCAGAGCACGCCCGAACTGAATAAAATTGAGTCTGTAGCGTTGAAGGCGCCAGATACTGGAGAGGAAAATCCCGATTCGGGAAAGTTAGAAGAGCTATCTACTGATTTGCTCATCGCGCCTACGTCAGACGGACTTGATAGGTTGCTAAAAGTCAGCCGGTCGGCTTTGATAGCCGAGCAAAAAAAGGATGGCAGCCTGGAAAACGTGCGCTGCAATGTCAAAGAAGGTATCGCCAGGAAAACTGCGCGTTTTGTGGAAAGAGGTGGAGTCCTGTACCGGAAGTATCTAGACCGAAGAGGAGTGGAGTTCGATCAGCTGATCGTGCCTCAATGCTATCGTCAGGATCTGTTGCGCTTGTCGCATGGGGGTTCGTGGTCCGGACACCTAGGAGTTAAGAAAACTAAGGACCGTCTCTTGCAAGAGTACTATTGGCCAGGGTGTTTTCGGGACGCAGACCATTTCGTGAGGACATGTGACACTTGTCAGCGGGTGGGCAAACCAGGGGACAAATCGAGGGCGCCGTTGAAATTGGTACCTATCATTACGGAGCCTTTTAGACGGCTCGTTATTGATACTGTGGGACCTCTGCCGGTAACAGCCACGGGGTACAGACACATTTTGACTGTGATCTGCCCAGCGACAAAGTTCCCTGAAGCAGTGCCGCTTAAAGAACTCAGCTCAGTTGAGATAGTTAATGCACTACTGTCCATATTTGCGCGAGTTGGTTTTCCTGCGGAAATCCAATCAGATCAGGGCACAGTGTTTACTAGCGCTTTGACGACAACTTTTCTCGAAAGGTGTGGGGTAAAGCTGCTACACAGCTCAGTGTACCACCCACAGTCGAATTCCGTTGAGAAGCTCCACTCCGTCATGAAGCGCGTGTTGAGAGCGTTGTGTTTTGAACATCGAACTGACTGGGAGCTGTGTCTGCCTGGGGTGATGTTTGCTTTAAGGACCGCGCCGCATGCGGCTACGGGGTTTTCGCCAGCTGAACTGGTGTACGGTCGCTCGCTTCGATCTCCGCTTCGCATGCTTCGAGAATCGTGGGAAGGTAGGGGCGACGACCCAGTCGTGGTGGAGTACGTGCTTAAGCTCCTCGAACGCTTAAGAAGGGCACAGGAGTTGTCAGGTGAAGCAATGACAAAGGCCCAGCAGAGGGCCAAGGTTTATTATGATCGGACAGCCAGGGCCCGTCGTTTTGAGGTTGGCGATGAGGTCATGATATTGCGCACATCGCTAAACAACAAACTAGACGTGCAGTGGGAGGGCCCAGCGCGAATTGTTCAGAAACTGTCGGACGTTAACTACGTGGTAAGTCTGCCAGGAAAGCGGAAAGCACAGCAAGTTTACCACTGTAATCTGCTCAAACCTTATAGACAAAGGGAAGCAGTGGTGTGCATGATGGTAAACGTTCCTGAAGAGCTTCCGGTCGAGCTTCCGGGACTAGGCTCAGTGACGAACAGGGAAGACACCGGTCAAGTCATTAGTGACCTTATCAGTAAAGCACCGCTGTCGCCTGAGCAGAAAACCGAACTACACCAGCTATTACAAGAGTTTCAAGGTCTGTTCTCTGAGAGGCCTGGTAGGACTTCGGTACTTACTCATGATATAGAACTTACCTCCCCAGAGCCAGTACGATCCAAGGCGTATCGGGTGTCACCCCGCCAGAGCGATATTATGGAGGCTGAGGTAAAGAAAATGCTACAGCTCGGTGTTATTGAGGCAGGTGAGAGTGATTATACCTCCCCTTTGATTTTAGTTGAGGTACCGGGCAAGGAACCTCGTCCTTGCGTCGACTACCGCAGGCTTAATTCCATCACTAAGGATCAAATTTATCCGATCCCTAACATCGAGGAGCGCCTTGAGAAAGTTAGTAGCGCTCAGTTTATTTCCACCCTAGAGAGAGAGAGAGAGAGAGGAAAGGGGAAAGGCAGGGAGGTTAACCAGAGAAAAAGATCCGGTTGGCTACCCTACACTGGGGAGAGAGGGGAGGGGGAGGTAAAGTGGTAACAAAGTAGAGATAAGGAAACTAGATCTTGTCAGGGGTTATTGGCAGGTTCCACTTACAGAAGAGGCTAGTAGGTATGCGGCGTTCATTTCACCAATGGGAACATTCCGTCCTAAAGTGTTGAGTTTTGGTTTGAAGAACGCGCCATACTGTTTTTCAAGTCTCATGGATAAAGTGTTGCGGGGACAGCAAGAATTCGCTTTACCGTATCTAGACGACGTAGCGATATTCTCCGCATCCTGGTCTGAGCATATGACACACTTGCGGGCAGTGCTAACCCGCCTGCGCGAAGCAGGCTTGACAGTAAAGGCTCCTAAGTGCCAGTTAGCACAGGCCGAGGTTGTCTACCTCGGTCACGTGATTGGTCAGGGTCGTCGCCGCCCCTCTGACATAAAAGTGGCCGCTGTGCGAGACTTTCCGCAACCGCGCACCAAGACCGATATTCGGTCGTTCTTGGGTGTCGCCGGCTACTATCAGAGGTACATCCCTAGGTACTCTGATATCGCGGCTCCCCTGACGGATGCTCTAAGAAAGACAGAGCCTCAAACAGTCGTCTGGGACGAGACAAAGGAAAGAGCTTTTAGCGCCCTAAAGAGTGCCCTAACAAGCCAGCCTGTGCTACGATCGCCAGACTATACAAAAGGGTTCATTGTTCAGTGCGATGCTAGTGAGCGAGGCATGGGCGTTGTACTGTGCCAACGGGAAAATGGAGAAGTAGAACACCCCGTCCTGTATGCTAGTCGTAAGCTGTCCAGTCGTGAGCAGGCGTATAGCGCCACCGAGAAAGAGTGTGCGTGTCTCGTGTGGGCCGTTCAGAAATTGTCATGCTATCTAGCCGGCTCGAGGTTTATCATTGAGACGGATCACTGCCCTCTCCAATGGCTGCAGACCATCTCTCCCAAAAATGGCCGCCTCCTGCGCTGGAGCCTCGCTTTACAACAATATTCCTTTGAGGTGCGTTACAAAAAGGGGAGTCTCAACGGTAACGCCGATGGCTTAAGTCGAAGCCCCTAACGTAGGAATCAGCCTCAAAATTGTTTGTTACTGATGTTTTTCTTCCTGAGGCAGGATTTTTTTTAACATATTGCTTTTGTTTAGTGTTTCAAAGTGATGATATGCTTGCTAGTGCAATTTTTCAATTTGTGGACGCGTTCTGAGTGATGCTAGACTACTGTAAGGAACTAGGCAGTGGTATAAAAAGGGGAAAGAGCCTGGCAGGGCTTAGTGAGGGTTGTGCCGTGCTTGCTGACTGAGCGGTTGAGTTTCAGCGTAGTTCTAACACTTGCCGGGAACGAGAACAAAAATGTGAACTCTCCCGAAGTCACTTTGCAGTGTCCCGTGCGAACCTGAACGAGAGAACGAGGCCTTCTCTGTGCGCTGCGCTCAAGAAACGTCGGGGGACGCCCGACTTCGGTTATGAGCATCATCGAGCGACATCCCTCCGGACAGCGGATGCAGTCCCCTGTCCATCGGGATCTCCTTCCCCCGGCGGGGCGGTCTGTTGCGTTTCGCCTGCGACACGTGGTTTTGCCGGCGCGACTGCGGCGGGGCGGCAGACATTTTGGCCCGATCGTCGTCGCCGCAACACTCATCGGCAGGTGTTTCCAGGCGCGACTGCGGCGATGCCAAAGCAGGGACCACCCTCTCATTCCAGTCATTGTGCCCGAAACAGGCGATGCCAAAGCAGGGACCATCCTCTCATTCCAGTCATTGTGCCCGAAACAGGCGATGCCAAAGCAGGGACCACCCTCTCATTCCAGTCATTGTGCCCGAAACAGGCGATGCCAAAGCAGGGACCATCCTCTCATTCCAGTCATTGTGCCCGAAACAGGCGATGCCAAAGCAGGGACCATCCTCTCATTCCAGTCATTGTGCCCGAAACAGGCGATGCCAAAGCAGGGACCATCCTCTCATTACAGTCATTGTGCCCGACCGGCAGCGCTACAACAGGGTGCTACGAGATCGTGCTCGACAGGGTGCTACGAGATCGTGCTCGTCATGGTGCTACGGCATCGCTACGACAGTGTGCGTCACCATTAGCCCATTGTACATTCACGTGCTCGTCTTTTGAGGGGTTCCTTCTTGCCCTCAACTGCGAGAGTATAAAAACAGCTGCCCCCGGACGCAAAAGGGAGGGCTCCGATTTCTTCTGTTGAGTGAAGTGCTCTCCCGTCTCTCTACTTCGGTCAAACCTGACCACCAACTCTTTGCGATGTTAAAATAAACAAGTTGTTTCGTTGTTACCAGTCGACTCATGCTTTGCCGGGACCTTCGGATGCTTCCAGTTGTACCCCAGGCCGCCAGGCCAACGCTACCCTTGGGGCTTGCGACCCAGGTACAACCACGGGCGTCAGCGCCGAGTTCCCAACAGATCGTACCAGCAGGTCGGATCCAAACACTACCTCGTTTATACACCGTTCGCTTTTACACATGTTTATACATGTGCGTATGTGCGTCGTGTGCGCATTTCTAACTATTCGCTTCCAGGGTCGTGTCCGGTGCGAGGTTTTATTAGTACAGGCTGCTCATTAATTCCTCAGTCTCTGCCATTCGCGTCTCAGTACCGCAGCATTGTCTAAATGATAACGGCGACAACGGTGCTGGTTAAGTCTACTGTCACTTTCAAATTAGTATTGTATTCCTTCCTATCCAGTTAATGAACTACTTCGCCCCACCCCCCTGTAGGCCCGTAATTGACTAACACCAAGGCTTTTCTTTCCTTCTTTTACCTAAATAAGCCTACCGCCTATGCATATACATAGGCACAGTCACCACAACATGCATAGCTGCAGTTACCGACGTATAACGCAGTCTTGGGCCACGACCGAACACGGCTCGTGCCGGCCTTTGACTCGGCTCGCTTAACGTTCATAACGCCAGAGGGAGACAGTGAGAGAGACACTATCTACGCCATGGCCCATCACTTTCTCTCTCTCACACAGCATTGTAAATTGCTTCTCAACATTGGCAGTGAATGCCCCAGAAGATTCAGCGGGACGAGCGAGCGCACGAGTGCGTACCCAACCATCGACGTGCAAGACTGCATGCGACTGCATGCGTACCCAACCATCGACGTGCGGCGCAAGACTGCATGCGACGCGCGTGAAATCGCCAGCGTGCACTCTTTATAAAATAGGAGCTCTTTCGGCGGACCTTCACGGCCTCTCATGAAAGCGAAGTGCCGCCGCTTTTTGAGATGCCGGGCTTCGGGGTGGGCTCCGCTCGCCGCGCGTGCTTCAAACATCGTGCGACGCCTTCGGTGTGCCGTACGTCTAAAACTGGGCACAGGTCGTCTTGAGATAGCGAGCGCGAGTCAACGAAAGCACGCAGCCGTTAGAGAAAAAATAAAACGAAGAATCGCAGTTGCAACAACGGATTTTACGATGGACTGTTGTGTCCTTCGACACAGAGAGGGGTCGGGAAGTTTAAAGCGCTTGCAAGATTACCATAAGCTCTACCTATATCCCCTTGTACACGCCTTGTGCATGTGTATTACACATGAGTGCAATTTCGTACATCCCAGTTATCATCTGAAGGAGCATGCTAGGCGATGGTGTTTTCGCATTCCGTCTACGTAGCAACGCGGCTGCCGCGGCTGCCGCGGCCGTGGGGTCGAACCCACGTACCCCGTGCGCAGCATCGGAACACCATAGTCGCTGAGACACCGCTAGGGGTACGCCCGGAGGCTTGTTAAAGGGGTATAATGGAGTCTGCGGGGTAATTCACACCTTTAATCTTCCTGCTTCTGAAGCACGCACGCCGCCAGTATATAGATGGAAAGAGCATTAAGAGAAGACGAACGATAGTTGCGCAATCTTCGCACAGGTCTGCGAGCGTATCGAGCGGGGTGAAGGGAGGTCTTCAGCGCTCGCACCCTCGCCTGATCGAACACCACGCCCGATGTCGATGGACGCCGCTATAGAGCACCGTCGGCCCGCCGAGTGCCTGCGCGCCGGGGCCGCCGAAACGGCGGCACACGCGCCGTTCCCAGCGCCGTGCATCTGCTTCGTTGCGGCGTGTGAGCTTGCCGACTACGCGAAGAGTGCCGCCACGCGGTTCATTAATTACAGGTTCGGCGGGCGGCCATTCGATACCCGGCGGGCTGATTACTGCAGCGCCACTTTAGGTTCAGCCACTGGGCGTTGCCAGCAGCAGGAATGTATTGCGTTGCCTGTGGCGTCGGGTTTCTTTTCTGGCGCTCAGTCTCTCTCGTTCGTACTGTCTTTTTTTTCAATCCTTATTTTCTATACTTTTATTCTCTATGTCTGCATGACTTGCGTTCTCCTTGTGGTTCGCTTACGATCGTGAGGCTAACTGAAATGTTCCTATAGCGCGGCATCGTAATGAGCGAGGTGCGATCGAGGGCTGCCACTGCGAATAAGATATTGCTCTGACGCTGATAGTTTTCTATTTAGCCGGGCATCGGGCGCCCTTATTTGGATACGCAGTCAAAGGTTCGACAGACATTCGTCTGATCAGGTACGGCGCCTATACAGAAGGTAGGGTTACGATCACTGGCAGAGTTAGAGGGTGTGTTCTCTCTTTCTCTCTGTTTTCTTGCGTGTAGCTTGTCCTACGGCATAGATCTATATTTCAATAAAAGCGCGAAGGCCCTCTTCATCTAGATATTACACTAGTGGCTAAGCTTGTTAGTGAACTGATAGTTCATGAGCCAACGCCTACAACTCCCTATCAGATTCGTTCACAGTTCTATGAGCTCCTAATACTTTCTCTCGATTAGCCCTCTTTCCTAAGCAGAGCCACGCCATTCGTTAATTACAGGTTCAGCGGCTTACTGAATGAGTGCCAGACTTGCTCCTCCCTGCTGGTGGAATAGCGTTTTTCATGCAGCAGCGGTGGCCGCCATGTCGATGAAAACTGATGGGATCTTGTTGCTCTGCACATAAGCGTCAGCCCTATATCTCGAAACGTAGAGGATCACCAGATAGACAGTAGAGATGGCAGTGAGAGACTGAGACGAAGAAAATAAATTGTGTCGTCTTGCACCACCGCAATAGCGCGGAGAAAGCTCTAGCTTCATAGCAGATAATTTATATAGTTTTCACGTTTTATTCTTATAGGAGAGAAGAAATACAAGAACATAGAAGTACAAACTGTTTGAGGAATGAATAAGACAAAAGAAGAAATAAGAAAAAAAGAACAACTCCACAACCGGTTTTTCTTTACCCAACAAGGGATGGCTAATTTATTAATAATTGACTGAGTGATTCTTAGTAAATGTACGTAAGCACATGTTGGCGCCCGCCCCTCATCTACTCCGACATGCAATAAAAAGAAAAACCCCCTGATAAGAACAAAGCCACAGCAATACAAAAAACACTCAATAACGAGTTTTAACGCTTGTAATTCACAAGTCGTCACACATAAGCAGTAAGCTCGCAGTACCACTTCACAAACTAGCACAGTACGCATGAAAAAACAAATTATAAAGAAGGTAGAACAGAAAAAAAAATACAACCACATACACCGTACACTACATAAAATGAACAAAGGTACAAGAACACATATCCGATTGATTGATTGATTGATTGATTGATTGATTTTTACCACCCAAGCGCACACACAACTATGAAAAAACGTCCAGGTGAAGGGCGTAATAAAGTTTGGCCACATCGCAACATGGATTATATATTATACATTGCGTACCTATAGAAGTGGCCCCTGCGCCACAAAACAACAAGCTCGGAACCATGTGCTCTGCCATCGAACGCCGTGAACGCCACATCGATTGAGCGCCCACAACGTGTGCACTGATATGCTTCCGGGCTGACTGTGCTAAAGTAAGTTCTTTAACACCTACGAACACCACACAGGGGAGCATTCGTGCGCTGTCTCAGCAACAGAAAGACAGACAAAATGCTAGACAAATACATGCAAAATCCTGATTAGCTCAATCAGGCTAGGCGACTATTTGTCACCGCCCCGTTTTGAAAGGGATGTCAGAAGGCATTACCGTGATTATAATCATAATCACCATAATGATGATGATAATAATAATAATCACCATCGCCCTTATTATCGTCGTCATCATCATCATAGGAAAAGTAAGAGCCCCCCCCCCCCCCTCGACGGGACTCGCAACAGTATCTCACATCGCTTATCTTAATCCCAATGTCCGTGATAAGGGTTGCGAAATTTACGCCCCCAAAAAGACCTACAAGTTCGTGTAATTCACGAATGTAGCACGTAGGAGAGTGCAGCGCAGTGCACTGGCAATATTCTGGCTACTGTCAAATCCTGAAACATTGTCGAATTCGCCATCGTCTTGTTATCTCCGATGAGTCTAGAGGGTTGCTACAGCCTCTCTATACGATTGCCTTAAAACGACGTCACTGCAGAATGCGGCAATATGGCGGGATTTGTGTCCAGCATAACACCCCAGTTGTATAGTTCTCGACATTGTCAAATTCCGCTCTACTGTCCCATCCTATATTGGTGGCAATTTGAGCCAATCAGCCTTCTGGGCGAATCAGAGCCGAGGACATCGTCAATTCCAAAACATGGCGGAATTCGACAATGTCCAGGATGCACAAACAATGCACACTCTCATTTCCAGGCCTGCTTGTCCAGGCTTCGAGGCAAGTGAACCTTTATCGCAGGCCGCGTGCACCGCAAGATTCCTGTTTCGATACCGTACACGTGGGAGGGAAGGCAAGCGGCTGGTACACCGCAATGAGCCTTGACAAGGATGAACGCGCCACACCGAGTCAGCAGCCGATTTGAAATATTCATCAAATTGCGTTTAGTGACAGAATAAACGTTCGTGAAAGGGCTAATCGACCCATCCATCGCTGATCATAGCGTATCGGGAAGGACCACCCATGCTTTGTAAACCGTCTCAAGGCATGTTAAGGTGTCGTTACGCAAGTAGTAGCCATCCGAGAAGAATAGAAGTCGCGAATCAAGCTCTGCAGATAGGTTGTTTTCAGTAGTTTATCTACACGCGTTCACGGGACCACCAGCTCCGTTCGCGCTGTTACGGCTTAAACAAGCTTCAGTAATTGCTGTACGCTGGTAATGCGTGCCGCCCTGCAGGTAAGCATACTCCGGACGTACAGGTAGAAGGACGCAGGTTTCGAAGCAATCCCCCGCAGACAAATCACCTTCCAGCGTTAGAGAGAGGGAAGAAGTAAAAAGAAAGCAACATGAGTGAAGGAGGTATAGACGTATGGCGATCGTGCGAGCGACGCCTCGCGGTCCTGTCGAAACGCTTGTTCGTACAGCAATTTAAACGAGACGCGGCCGCACACATCGGCCAGCGGAACGGAAGCGCGTCAGTTTACAACGACGAAACAAATTGCAACTCGCACATTATACGAGAGACGACAGCCCGCGGTCTGAGAGAGCTCGTTCGCGGACCCGGCACTACTCTTTCGACGGTAACCGATAGTCACATCAACTCTCGGGCACTTAAGCTGTTATATACGCACGAGCTCCAGCGCCGAGATAAAAACTCGAGCCGGAAATTTATGGTTTCGCCCCGAGGCGCTATTCTCGTTGGCGGTTCGTAAACTGATGCGCACGCCACAGGCTCGACGGCGTGGCCCTAAAGTACGTAAATAGCGCCAAAAACTGTTGTAGAGCTTAAAGGGGGTAGTTGGCGGGAAGGCTATCTTATTTGCTGGTATTTTCTACATTACAAAATTTTTTTAAAAGGTTAGCTTCTTTCTTTCTTTTTCTTTTTGTCCCTTATGTTGTGTAGGAGTCTTTGCATGCAGTGTGCTCGTACGCAGGAGAGAGTAATATGAAGGTTTCCTGTCAGACTACTGCTTTCGATGTAATTCTTTCGTGCAATATATAAATAAAGGCAGATGTACACACTTGTCACACGACACACTTGTCAATATAAGAATATTTATGTGGCTATAGATTTATACGGCTTTCTTTTTAGATTCCAGATGAAATACGCGTTTCTGCTTAAATTTTATTCCAGACAAAAAATATGGGCTAACCATGGAAGTGAACATCATGCCAGCTTATCTTTAATTGTCTTCTTTTTTCTGTTTATTTATTTATTTATTTATTTATTTTGACGGCAAGGTCTTCTTTGGAGATGTCAAGTTGATTTGAGGTTCATGGGATTTGGGTTTCTGCGCACTGTTGTCCCGTAGATTAGACAATTCGAAGTCTTCTAGTGCGGGTAGAACAACAAAAGAAGACGTAAGAATGAGGCTTGGAAGAGAAATGACGCACCACGTTAGCGTAGGGTTATCTACGGAGCAGTCATAACGCGTACTCAGCATAAGAAGGTCGAAATGAGACTCAGCTGTGCTTGTTCAAACTGCGCCCGCATAAAACCGGAACCAGGCATGAGGCTTTACGCAACGACTAAAGCATTTGAAGCCCTGTGTATCCCGTAGGACAAATAAATAGACGTCAAAATTAACCTTGGAACAAAAAAAGACGCACCAAGTTATTGTAGAGCAGTGTTTCTCGAACTGTGGATCCGGAGCATCAAATAGAGTTATGAGCCTTTTTCTGTGGGTCACGGAGGTTCTATCACTATCACCAGTGACGTTAATGCCCCTTGCCAACCTTTGACGTTACGCTCTAAACCTCTTCGCACTCCTTCGTTTATCAGTGGGAGAAAATGAAATTTGCCTGGAAGTTAGCAAAGAAGTGCTATCATATTTAATGTCTGGCGTCAAGGAGTAAACTATATCCTGCTCATTAACATACAAGATTAAATCAATCCTTGTTAAGAACATTAAAAAGAGTTTTAATCGCTCCCTCTGCTACGTTTAATTACATTTAAAATGAATTGAAATATAAATGTATCTGTCTCACTGAAAAAAGTACTATTTCAGAAGGCTTATAAAAAGCGGGGGGGGGGGGGGGGTCATCCTAGTTTGGTACCACTAAAAGGGGCCACGTGCTGCAAAACTTTGAGAAACACTGACGTAGAGCAATAATAATACGGAACAAAAAATACGGAACAATGACAACGTGTTATTAGGGCAAGCAGGCCAAAATTAAACTCACATGCGCCCTTTCAAACTGAAATGGAAATATGTCCTTACTTAATGAAAAATATGGGCCGATCCCGAAAGCTGTGCGGTCTCAAGAAACCACCTGGTACATACCGAGGACCTCCTCCGGCTCGGCCTACACAGCCAGCACCATGGAGGAGATAGCCAAGGCTCAGGAAAGGGCCCAGTTGACTCGGCTGTCCACCACGCCGGCCGGCAGACGGATCCTCGAGGATATATCGAACTTGCCACCACGAAGAACTTGGCTGACGACACCCTAATCCCCAGAGAAATAGGGGAGAAGCTCGTCATCGCCCCGTTGCCCCACAACGTTCATCCCGTGCACAACGCAGGGTCCAACGGCAAGAGCGTCGAAATACTAAAGCAAATCTACAAGGACAAATTCGAAGCAAGCTTCGTGGACGCCGCCACGTACCGAGACGGCAAGCCTTTTGCGGTTTCCGTCGTGGACAAGCTGGGCAAAGTCATCAACTGTGCCTCGGTCCGGACGACAGACCCGAGGTAGCCGAGCAAGTGGTCATTGCACTCGCCATGCAAGACGGTTGGAGAGACAGGGTGTATAGCGATTCGAAAGCGGCCGTCAGGGCATTCCAGAAAAACCGGGTAGTCCGGCAGGTAGCCCAAATTCTGAAAGGCGCCAAACACGGCGACGAGTCCACACACTCCATCCTTTGGTTCCCTGCCCACTGTTACGTTTCGCCTACGACGCGCGGTTTAGCCGGCGCGACTGCAACAAAGCGGCAGACATTTTGGCCCGTTCGGCGTCGCCGCTACGCTCCCCGCCAAGCGCGTCCAGGCATGTTCCGATGTCACGTGTCTTCATGTGCGTGTGTGAGTGTATGTGCCATTGTGCCCGACCGGAGGCGCTACGAGAGTAGAAGTCACCTTCTCCTCCCAGCCATTGTGCCCGACCGAAGGCGCTACGAGAGTAGAAGTCACCTTCTCCTCCCAGCCATTGTGCCCGACCGAAGGCGCTACGAGAGTAGAAGTCTCCTTCTCCTCCCAGCCATTGTGCCCGACCGAAGGCGCTACGAGAGTAGGAGTTACCTTCTCCTCCCAGTCTTTGTGCCCGACCGGCGGCGCTACGACAGTATGCGTCACCTTATCTCATTGTACAATCACGTGCTCGTCTATTGAGGGGTTCCTTCTTGCCCTCAACTGCGAGAGTATAAAAGCAGCTGCCCCCGGACGCCAAAGAAGGGCTCCGATTTCTTCTGTTGAGTAAAGTGCTCTCCCGTCTCTCTACTTCGGTCAACCTGACCGCCAACTCTTTGCGATGTTAAAATAAACAAGTTGTTTTGTTGTTACCAGTCGACTCATGCTTTGCCGGGACCTTCGGATGCTTCCAGTTGTACCCCAGGCCGCCAGGCCAACGCTACCCTTGGGGCTTGCGACCCAGGTACAACCACGGGCGTCAGCGCCGAGTTCCCAACAGGTCGTACCATCGGTGCGACCACAACAACCGTTGCCATCGGTGGGATTCAAACACCACGTCGGGGCGATTGAGGGGGCTCCTCTGAACTTCAACGAGTCTGCCCACGAGGCTGCGTGGCTTTACCGACCGCGCTGCCCTCGGATCGGGCGACTCTCTCCCCGGACACAGAGACGCTCCTATCACGCACAATGAACTTCCTAAATTATTTTACTTAGAGGGAAGGGTTTTCCCGCCGCCTCACTCCAAGCTAAGCAGGCCGCAAGTGGTCACGTTCAGACTCTTGCAAACGAACTCCTACCCAGATCCGGCGTCCCTTAACAGCACATATCCCGATATTTATCTTAATTGTTCTTGCGTGGCCTGTGGTGAGGCTGCTACTCTGTCTCACATGGTTTGGGAGTGCGGGTTGTTGGGCCCGAAGTTCACTAAGCAAGAGTGGGACGCGCTCCTGCGAAGTCCAGTCTTTCAAGACCAAATCCTGGCCGTCCAGCACACCCGTGATCGGGCCGGCAGGCTAGACCCGTCAGTCCCGTCGTGAGATTAGCCGGGCGCGCATTTTATCGCGTTTTGTTGGACCCAATAATAGTTCACTCACTCACTCACTCACTCACTCACTCACTCACTCACTCACTCACTCACTCACTCACTCACTCACTCACTCACTCACTCACTCACTCACTCACTCACTCACTCACTCACTCACTCCCTCCCTCACTCACTCACTCACACCACATGGTACACTTATGCGCTCCAGAATACCTCGTCTTTCTCCAACGTCAACCCCTGTTGGGCGGTATTTTCTTGTGACTCATAACAGTCTGTCTACGTCTGTCCCCATTTATCCTTCTCACTCACTCAAACACAAACCTCCTCACTAATTGACAAAGTCAAACCTGTACATGTAAGTATCGCATATTATTGCACAAACATATAGTCCGAAAGGGCCTAGGCCATTCTGAATCACTGTGATCGTCTCAGGAAATAATTAGCTATAAAGTCCTCACATTTTTACTGCACCTTCATTTTCCCACTCATGGGCGTTCGTTGCAAGTTAGAGTCATAAACAGCTCTGTAAACCTATCAAGCTTTATTTAAACAGTATCTGCTTACCCCTACACCGAGTAGGTGGCTAGAACGCACGGCCTCAGGCCGACCTATTGCACTCTTTTCTTTGGATAAATAAGTAGCTATCTCTCTTCCTTTCTCTCAACGAGCTAACATGGTCTCTCGCATGCGCCGAAGCTTACTTATCATAGAATATCGCAGGCTTCATATGTACGCATTCTTACTCCGTTCTTTTCTTGCCGGCAGCTACATAATAAGTTGGCCTTCATCTCGCCTTTTAAGTGCGCATACATATGTGCACACATAATGTACATTCATGTCGCTGCATGTAATAAACTTCGCCGTACTTGTCTCGTTAGAAAGCTGATGACAGGGCTGGGAAAATGCAAGGGCTCTTATGTTTAATAGCCAAGAACCCAACACCAAAATCACAAATGCAAAGAAGCAATATAGAAACGGCGTTACTCTTTTTTTCCCCCGGGGCTTAGTATGGAGGCAGAGAGTGAAGGATTAACGATGACAGCCACTACACGGAAGTTTTACACCATCCGCGAGTCGATAGATAATTAGTCGAGGATGTCAGATTAATGCGCCCATGCACTTCCCACGGGCCACCTAACTTAATTACTTCTCCGGCGGGACATAATCGATTAGGGCAAGGGTCACTTCGATCATTGACCGAAACGTTGACATTCTTGGGAGACGCGCCCGGCAATAGGAAGGGTTACTCCGTATACTGTAGCGTATACGTAAGGGGAACGTTGTTTTCCTAGTGCAGGAAGAACATTGTGAGTCACGCTGACCGTGCATTCGGCATGCATCAGTGCACCGTACGAACTTCGTAACAGCTACGGAAGACTTGCCTTTACTTACCTTCTTTTTCCCTGGTTTCTTATTTTTAGTTAGTGTTAATACCGACTGCGCAAGAGCCTGCACTGAGTTATTCTTGCAATTTCAATAGATTGTTTCTTTTTTTCATTGCCTACCACAGATGGAACAATTCTACTCCTTTGAGCCGATTTACTGGAAGACGCGGGCGTTACTTCCCCGAGAAATCAAAGTGAATAATTTGCAAATTAACTGTTAGTAAGTAGCTATTATTGAAGTAATAACGGTATGGAAGGTGCTGTAATTTACAAATTGCAGCCGGTGAGCTCCCTGGGCACACACTGGATAACTCAACCGCTCACCTCTTCATCTCCCTATCTCGGAAAGCGTAAACAAAGGACTAATGTCGCTACGCTCAAAAACCTTCCGTCATGCTTTCTGAGGTACGCATTCTCGGGCAAACACACTTTCGTCTTAAATGTCGCCCACCTTCGAGCCTAAACACAGCGCGTTGTCCCGACTTCTCGAGCAAGCGCGAGGGGAGCGGAGCGGGGCCACGTACCGCAGGGCGCCAACGAAACACCCTACAATGAAGAAACAGAGCCCGCGTCGCCCGCGCAATCGGACAGGGCGAAAATGAAGTGGCGGCGGCCCTCGCCGGCTCGCATTCACGCGACGAAAGACAAAGGAGGCACGCGAGCCCCCCTTTTCGTGACGCGTCGGCTGCAGCCATGTCTCGCTGCCGAGCCCAGCCGAGCCAGGCGAGCACAGCGGCAATCCCAGACCTAATAGCCACCGACCTCCCCTGCTGCAAGGAGATCATCATGGCGGGCGTTTAGCTTGGCTTAGCGGCAATCGGGAACAAGCCGAGCAGGTGCAGGAGCGTTGCCCGTTCTCTGGGCACCGAGCAGCAACATTTCCAGCAGCAGCAGCGGACCGAAGGCCTAGTAGTATAGCGTGTATCCGGTGGCCGTGGCCATAATAGATGACGACCGCTCTTATACCAAGCCGCATAGCTTGCTTAGTCCCCTTTCTTGTTTGTTTGTTTTATTTGTGGTTGCTGCTGTTTTCCTTTCTTCCTTTTTTTTTTCTTTCTGAGCGATTGCTGGCGCACGAGCAGTTGGGGCCTCTTCCGTCCCGCAAGCAAAGCTGAGGTCCCCCACCCCCTCCACCTGCCCTCTGCCTCTGCCGCCTGAGACATCGCTCGCACCTGCCGTGGCGAGGTGGCTCACAACGCGTAAGAGGGGTTGTTGCGGAGTCATTTATCGCTGTATTCGTAACGCCCAACGAGGGAGCGAGATTGCGTAGCGTTACCGCGGGTAGAGGGCGGCATTCCAAAACACTGCCATTGGAAGCGAGCACAGTAGGCAGCTGAGCGCAGTGCAGTGTTTGGGAGGGAGTGCCTCTTCGGGAACTGACCTTGCACGAATAACCATGCAGGGAGGGGTATGCGTGAATAACAGACGTATCTGAATTACGTCTCCATCTATACTCTCGCGATGCCCTAGCACTGAGTTCGTCGCCGGCTGTTAAGTTTCCGGCCATCAGTGGACCTTTCGGTTCCAGACGTCGTTCACGAAATGAATGTGTGTGCTTTTACGCACTGTACGGTAGCTGGTGGCAACGGTAATGGCAGGCGAGTTTAACCTGACAGTTTACGTCTGCAGCCTCACAAAACTGCAGGTGAAAGGCACCAACACTCAATAGTTTATGCCAAGAAGCGACGAGTAGACGGGACAATTCCTTACAAGACACCATTTACAATAACTTTGGTCCATCCACGCGATCCTTCACGTAGATTCGAAAAAGTATTAGTGCTGCCACTTTCCCTCATAACGACCAACAGACAATCACATTGCTCACTGGAATGTCAAGTGGTGAGAGTAAGTACGCGACCCATGCACTCGTAGTATACTGCCTCAAGATAACGCTCCTCATGCGTACAGAACCGGCGCACTCATCAGCGCCAGCTAACAATGTGTTCTTTGAATGTGAAAGAAATGTGAAAGGAGCTCTGCTTTATCCACTGCGTTTAAATGTTTGTTTTGGCCGACCCGACCCGATATAGACGCACCTTTATAAATTAGGGTCAGACGTAGTTTTCCTCCCGGCCTTCGTGCTCATGACAAGGCTCACCAACCAGGTAACGAGTGTACGTGACTACATGCACAATACAATGGCCAAAGTGACGTTAAACGTCGTTTGGGAGGGCAGGAAAAGCGATTCTCGCTGAGCCGACGCTCTGCTTCGTCAAAAGCTGTCTCACCGCTAGCGAACTCGTCTATACAATAGGTGCTCAGTCAGGGCGTGATAGGCGCTATGCCTTTTGACACTCCGGTTCCTTTGTAGCCTTGAGAGCGCGGACTTATTTTCAGTAGTGCCACATCTATCAACGCTGTGTGCCGTACCTCTGCCCGATTTAACACATGATAACGCTGGCTGTGATAACAAAGCAACAAGAAAAAGGCGCTAGCAAATTACCGACAGTTTCAAATACGCCTGCTTGTTGTACGACTTCGAACAAAACTTGAGGCAGAAGAAAGCGCATTAGCCAACGAGACCAACTGGGTCCCTGGTCGCGAAGGCCTATCCAGGAATGAACGAACCTATATACTCGTCCGTTAAACAGTGCTCCAGGCTCGCGACATCTCCACCCCAATCCCGGGCGTTCGCGTACCGACCTCCCTATACTTGCACTCGTACTAGGGTAATCAAGGGTAACTTTCTAAACTGCCACTTCACACACCCACAGGGCACCTCCGATCGCCAGGCACACTCCTCAACACAATACATAATACTGCGCCAACACACAGCACACAGCACCGCCACACGTATTCATGTCCTTCGAGGCCTTCTCAGAGAGCCCCCCCCCCCCCCCCTACCCACAACCCTGCTGACACTGCGGCGAATATCCCAACGCTCTGCATGTCCTCTGGAGTGGCTAGCCCACACCGACTACCCTACTGTACCTTCTCATCGTCAATGAAGCTAACCCACAATTCCCCCACCGCGTGACCGACTCAAGCGGCCGATCTGCAAGGCCAACGATACTTGACATACTTTATCAGCACAGTGCTACAGAACGCAGTCAGCGAGACCCCTAACCGAGGGTCTTACCTGACTTGCAATCTTCACCAATGTTAAAGTGTTTGTTCTCTCACGCCGCATTTCCTAACGTTGATTCATGCCTTTCCGCACTGTATATTGTGGAAATAATCTACACCTTGTTTATCACTTTGTTAAGCATGTCGACATATGTTCGATTCATTAGGTTAAATCATAGGTTAAAGGAGGGGACAAAAACATAAAAATGGAAGACAGGAAGGAGGGGAGGAAAGAGGAAAGAAAGAGCAAGATGTCTAATCACTAGGAATAAAGTATAACAAACAGTATAGGTCACACACAGTAGGGCCGGTCACTGCAGGTCACACTTCTATAGGATGTTAACTAGAAGAAATAGTGTCTTAGCTACAAACATGAGCCTAAATTAATTCTGGCAAAGTAAGCAGAGCGTGATGAGTAGGATCGCGTCGAGAAGCACTACCACTCGGGTACAAACTCAAGAAGATATGCGAGTTAAGAAAATAGTTTTGAAATCCTTTGCTCGCAATTATTACTTTTTTTTTCTGCTTTGGTTGCAACGCTTACTGGTCGTTTAGCCTCATGAGCCACATAATGACTTAAATGTACTTATTTGTGTTACCAGTGGTCAAATAATTATTATCGCTGTTATAATTAGGTGACTTGTCTGTTCCGCTCTCGCCTAGCTGCTCTCGCAGACCTGTCGTACCTCTTGTCAAACAGTCCCAGACTGTGTTCAGCAAAGCGTCACTACCCGTCGAAAATGAGGCCGCGTCCAAGTTGCCCAACGGTGACTGCATTTGAAAGCACATATGGTTACATGAGCAACTGTATACACGTTCACCTTCTGTGGATCCCTGGACTCGTGTGCAGAACTTTGTGATGTCACTGAATTACTTTTTTTTGTCATACTATTTTTCCGCATCTTGTTACAATTTCTGTGACGATATTTTTCTTGCCAAGTTTTTAAGAGTAGCCGGTCCCATCTAATGGCGCCAACCTCTCTTATTAAATCCCGTCAATAGATAAAAAAGGCTGTCCGTCGGACTGCTATCTGTGGGTCGATGGTCCACACATCATAAGTAACTACTGGATCTTAATGGACAGAACAGGCTATACATGTGCCTGTCTTTTAACATGCATATATTTTAACATATTTCAGACAATATAGAAGTGTCATATGTTTAATCTCGTGAGAAAAGTTTTCACATAAAAAAATACATGTATGAAACCAGCGTCATTGTGCAAATGCATCGAAAACGCTTGACTACATCCACGCGGATTTGTTGCAGGTTGCTCAGTGCTTAAGCAGATTGTTGGCCGCTTAACATTTGATTCCGATTTGGCTCCTCAGCCGCGACTGGCCATGATGAGGATCGTATTAGTCCGGTATATTATGATTTAGATGAACTCAAAAGAAACACACGTGGTATAACTTAATCCACTATGATCTGCCTCGTAGTTCCTTGACGAACGTAAATCTCCATCAAGTGTTCTAGCACCGCATTTCCACCACGCAAACCACACTGTACCAGTAAAACGAGTGGTCAATGTCATATGAAAGTGACTCAGCAGCTCGAGGATATGATAGACGATTTCAGAAATCCCTTCACGCTCTTTGCGTCGGTATATAAATGGAGAGAGCGTCCTTGACAACCGCATCTCATCAAAATGCTATGGCAATAACTGGCGCTATTAAACTCTTCTGTGCTACGAAACAACGACGAATGCGGTCTCTCTCGCTCCTTAATGGTTATGTCGTGGTACGTGAGACGTGCCTGTACTTACAAGCGACGGTCGAGTATACTTAGGGTTGCACGCCACACAGGTGGGAATAACGACTGCTCGAAGGGTGCATATCCATACTGCCTGCCATTAGATACGTTCATTATCAGTGAAGTAACCTTAATGTGTGCGTAACAGATGGCCTGAGAGACGAAATAAAGAATGTAGGTGCATTTTAATATTGGGAGTGAGGGTCATCCATCACGAACGTCGTTTGTGCCTCGCTCACGGTGGTCAGCTGAACTGTTCCACGACAGAAAGGAAGCCATCAGTACGCGGCGTTCAGGTACGCTGTACAATTCCCAAGTACTGACTGAATCCAGCGCTGTTTAGCTTCGTTCATTTGACAACACCGAACTGGTGAATTCAACGTATCGGATGGCCCGCACAGTAAACGTGCTAGTCTTACAGCGGAGCAAGAGTGTTTGTGTAAGGCCGAGGGTTTTGTGAATGACTGTCTCAATGAATGCCCGCACTACGACCAGCTCCATATATTTCGCAGCAGTCTCAATGCTTCAATAATTGTTCTTTTTTCTACGCAGGCAGCACTTGGACGTTAATAGTATACATATAAACAGACAGTCGCATCTATTTGGGATTTGCTCGTGGACCTCACTGCAGAAAGTGGCCTGTTTAATTCCGCGAACAATAACGTATGTCTTTTTTTTTCTACATTCTCATAACTTATTGAAGCTTGCGTTCTCTTTTAACCTTTAAAAGCAAATGGTTAACACATTGAGCGCTGATTAGATGCTCTACCACTCGTATGTCTCTGCACACTATTAACTATAATCTGTTACCAGGTCTTCCGTGAAATGAGGAAACAGTGCTGTGCCGCTTACGTTTGGGCGTCGCATTCACCAATGCATATGCATTTCTGATTGGAATGGCTGATAGCGCCGAGTGCAACGCCTGCGGTGTCGAGGAAACCATAGAACACCTACTGCGCTACTGCCCATCTTTTGAAAATGAAAGGCAAGGCCTCTGCACAGGTCTCAATTAGCTAGACGGAAAGCCATTCACCTTGAACAAGATCTTGGGACCATGGCCTCGCATATCCCAGCTGCAAAAGGCCACAAAAGCGCTGCTGTGATATTTGAAAGTGACCGGATTGAGTCAGCGTCCGTGATGCGGACTGAGTGAACGACTGATATCTCCAGTGGACTTTCTCTTCTTTTAATCTTTCCGTCCCTTTTTCCCTTTCCCCAGTGTAGGGTAGCCAACCGGGCTCAGTCCTGGTTAACCTCCCTACCTTTTATTTATCATTTTCTCTCTCTGCGAACTATTCTTTTCATACTTCTATCTCAAGATGTTGTCCAACGAAAAAGGTCTTCCGTCTAGCTAGTTTAGAGCTGCGCTTAAATGAAGCCTTTCATTTTCGAAGGACATGCAGTGTCTCGCATATCACATATTCAGGAGGCCACACATGCGCTGCCGCGATTTCTGAAGGCTACCGGACAGAGCGACCGCCTGGGATGCAGCGAAAGAATTTTCACTACGTCGGCGTCATCAGCACTTGAATTTCTCTTGCTCTCTTATGCTCAACACCCCCTTTCCCCTTTCCTCAGTGAAAGGTGGCCAACAGGGCTCAGTCCTGGTTAACTTTCCTGCCTTTCATTTATACTTATCTCGCTCTCTATATGTGGTTCTTCTCCCTGTTTTTTTTTTTTTTCTTGGATGGTGTATATTCCGGATAGCGTTTCATTATTTTGTGAACTCCTTTAATTTCTTATTGTTTTCATTCTTAGAGAGAGGGGTACAGTCAGCTCTGTCAATAGTCAAGCTCCACAATTTCCGCAGATAATCAAGAAGCAGTAGTTGCTTCTTGTTTGCGAACATTAGCCTTAGCGTCTTCGCGTTTACACTGTCCTAGCCGAACATGCAAAAGAGCGAATTTATGACATATGGTTCCGCAAGTTATTGAACACAAGGCGATAGAACTAGAGAAGTGTCACAGCGACAAAGAACTTCTTAGCCGTTGGCGCTGCAGATCGCTCTCACCTGCTTTTATTTTTTCTCCCTCCGTAGAAATGAGATGACTGATTACGAAACCGCGCACGCGCTTTCGACCGACAGGAAAGAAAAATCGAGGAAGATGTGTGATAGCGCGAAACGGTGAAAAAAGTAAAAAAGAAAGCGAGTCACACTCGAAGCACTTACCGATCAAAGCAGTGGGAAATGATCCGATAAGCTGCGGGACGTGACTGCAACAGTAGGTGGATACCTTGGTGGCGCGCACTGACGCTTTCGCAAAATCCCAGCGGCGCTTGCTTCAAGTAGGCATACATTTTGCGTCGTCAAGACAGTTATTAATTTGTGCTTAAGAGACGCGCGTCAAGATTCCTCGATATGGGCGAGGCTCTAGACTAGCCTTCAAAGAAGTTCAAAGAAGCCAGCCGCCGTAGCCTCTGGCTCGAGCCCTGCGCATACTGCAGTCTCGTAGAGTATAGGACAGTGGCATATGCCATTTCCTTTCCAAAACGGCTGGGCAAACTTTCACACTGCAAACAAGACCAGCTGGAAAATAAAAACGCGTCCTTCTTTTTCTTCGTTCTTTTCTTTCCTCGTTTCATTCGCGTCCCACTACTACCTGGGGATTCTGCTTTTGTTGAGTGTCTTCCATTACACCACAGTGTGCCACTCCATGGTTGTCAGCCCCCTTATCGATGTTCGATTTCCATTTGTTCCTGCAATTTACCGACTCCTAGCTATCTCACATCATTAGCTTCAGAACCTCTCGCTAGATCGACTCGCTACCTTTCGGAAGGGGTTGCAAGAAATTTTCCTTTTTGCATCGTTTTCATATTCGTCGAGTACTCGTCTCTTTCAATTACGGGACAAAAACGTGTTACCTGTTCTTCTTGAACCGTGGTTGCAAGTACCACGACCCATTCTGTTACCGTAGGTAGTGTTTTCAATTTATTCTTCACTGTCACTCACCACATCAATTTCAACAAACTCGCTTAAGCTAATATCGGAAGTCTTTGCTATAATTGGCCATCGGAGATTATTCCATTATGACCTTACTATTCCTACCCGTTTTGTTGCATTTTTTTAACATTTGCTGCCACGTGATGTAGATGTGTCATTCAGCCATCGATGCCAGTTACGCAAGTCCATCTCCGGGTTCAATCAAATCGTCGCCATCTGATGCGCGTCAGTTTTTTTTCGCATGATCAGTCAACAAGGGAAGTCGACGCCAGAGACGGTTCATGCTGTAGGCTTAGATACGGTCGTCGTGGTGAAGACAGAATAAACGCTGTGGCCAGCTTTGGCCAGCACCAAGGCCAGCACCAATAAACGCTGTGGCCAGCACCAAGGAAGGGCCAATCCTTCGCAAAAATTCGTTTCTGGAGAAATTACGACAAAAACAAAACAATAACTAAGCGACACAAATAAGAAATAAGGAAATAATGATGCGTGCCAACTTTTCGAGCAGAACATATCACTGGCCCCATCTTGTACCTAGCTGCTCATTTTGCTAACGCTTTGGGGTAATATTAGCGAGTACGATTGTTCGAACCTGTCCGGGTAGTTCATGTAGGGATTGCTTGGATGAGAAGGCTTTATTTGTTTGCCTTTTTGCCTACCGCAAACTAAACCCAACGCATTCATTAGCAGTGCAACTGGTTCAAACTAGAAAGCCACCGTTCACTGAACCAATACTACCATGTTACAGGTATCATTACTAGGGCACAGTCGGCTCGTCAGTCGATTAGCGTTCAGTCGTGACTGTTCCTTTTCCTTCCCCGTGTACCCTCGCTACAATCATCCTCGTAGAAATGGCTTACAACAAGCCCAAATTGTCAATGTCTGTGGCGAGCCAGTGAGGCATATTCCCCAGGCAGCAATCACTCCTATAATCAAATGGCCCGATAACACGTGCCGCCTGTGAACGATCGTTCGCATTCGTAATGCCACGTAGCTGAATGGTTTATCAAAGAAAATATAGACCAGAACACCGATTAGTGATACAAACACCCCACGTTTACTTTTTGTATTATTTGTAGTTGCCGTAGTCAATACGAAACCGCAACTAAACACAGACGTGGTGCGCCTGTGCCAAGCAGCCAGAGCTGGATACACCAAGAGAACCAAAGTTCCGGGCAGACGCCCACTGGCATCGTGTTATCAATAATTATTTATGAGAGCCGCGATAAAGGAAACATGTAATAACAGCAAAACATAGATAGGCCTTCTTCTCCTCAACCAGCACGCTAAAAGACACCATATGCAGGGTACTCGTCGCGGCTCCTTCGTGTGCCCAGAAATGACGAAAATGACGACGAATAAAGCGAAATGTAGAAGAGTCCACTAAGACGGGAACGAAGACGAAAGCAAACAAAAAAGAAAGCTCCCACGAAGGTCCTCGTAAGGCGTCCGGTGCGTTGAGAACGAGGGAGAAGACGGAGGCGGCATTCCAGCGGGAGAGCGAGGAGGCCTCTGCCGACTGCACGGGGTGTGACAAATGATCATAACCGCCGCGGCCGCCTAGTGAGGAGGCTGGAACGATGAGCTGAACGCAAACGTGCTCTGAATGCGAGACCGCGGAGAGCCGTTCAGCGTGTCCACCTCTTCGGGAGCGGACGCTGTGGGATTTCAGAGCAACGCGTCTTGTATACGACGGTACGATAAGGAAGTTCTACACTAGAACATCTATAGGTACAGGGCTGCTGTACGACTGCAGAAGTACAGTGGACTATAAAACCATTTTCGAGTGAAGCTGATAGTAAGTGGCAATCTTAATTTCCCACTGTGAGCTCTACCGTACATCACGCGTGGGCATTAGCGGTTTAGCGCTAAACCGGAAATGCGCATCATGCAAGTACACTATCGGCGTGAACTGGTTCATCGCAGCAAGGTACTGCATTGCGAGTTAATTCGCCGATAGCGGGCTGGATTCAGGGCTTTACTTTTCTAATTTTTTTTCTTTACAATGGATCGCAAGGTTATTTTCGTTTGGGCGTGTAGTAGCATCTCAGGAGGAATTACGTCTGTAAATGTCCTCAAAAGGTCAATTCGTGACGAGTGGTTCTCGCTGTCGACGCAGCAGCGCAGCCTCGCTGCTGACAATTCCGACGTAGGTTAGCGACAATGGAAACTCACCATGCGACGTTTCCTGTACTTAAAGGCGGGAGTTTATCTGAATTCTTAGCTCTCGCAAGCAAAAAGAAAAAAAAAGAAAAAGAAAGAAAATTCGGACCGTATAACCTCGCACACGTTTACTGGCCTGGGTCCTCCGCACCAGCTTGTTCTTCAGAAATTCGCCTTTAGAATTATTAGATCACGCGTATTTGGCCCGCCTCACAACCAAATCGTGGTTCAGGCACGTAAAGCCTCGGAATTCGCAATTCGGGCCACCGAACTCGCTTCAAAATACCTGGCAGGCTACTTCAACGCTCTCATTAGTCGGCCCCCGACTTTAGTGGTCGAGCACTCTCTTCCAAGCGTCGCCCGAAACTGCGTGGCATCCACTCAAGTCCCGCCAGTTCTTCCAGTTCGTACACTTCCCTTGGCTCCGCCGTGACCGCAGCCCGCTGCCGCTTCGTTAGAAACCGAAAGGGCGGACGACCACGAGGCCTGGAACGAAGGCGAAAGACAGATCTGCGGATATGGCCTCCACTCGGCGGTAGATAGCGCGCACGTTGCCCGTCTTCCAAGCATGGCGCCTTGCGCACGAAACCACCAAATCGCGGAGGCAAGGCGTCGTGCGCGGACCGCCTTCCGTGATGGATGACGCTCTAATGAGCGTCGCGGAGCTGCGCCGGGTTCCCGCTGCTTCTGCAGGTTCTTAAGCCGCGACTCCCACGTGGCTTCGCGCGGCGCGTGCACGTGTTTTTCAACGAGTTTAAAGATTACATCGCGTGGAACACCTCTAGGTAGTGGCTATACGTTATCAGAAGCTACATATATATATATATATATATATATATATATATATATATATATATATATATATATATATATATCAAATGGCGATACGAATTTTGCGAGGCACGGGAGGCCTGCTTACCATGCATGCGTTGGTCGCGCGCGCGCATGCGCCATCGATACCAGAACATCACGACGGCGCATGTATGTATGTATGTATGTATGTATGTATGTATGTATGTATGTATGTATGTATGTATGTATGTATGTATGTATGTATGTATGTATGTGTTCTATTTTTCCGCATCAGAAATGTACGTTTTTCTCACTGCGGTTATGGTACCGGGGCGTAGTACTGTTTCAAGGGTTTCATTTCACATACGAGGATAGGCCGTGTTTAGAAATTAAACTGCTCACCTGCTCACTAAACCTTATAGGTCCGTTCTATATTATTTGATCTAAACCAATAGAGTCAAGCAAGTAGCCGCCGAATTTTATTGCCGTGAATTGGCAGGCATTAGAAGGTGCCCGAATATATAATTTCTTTTGGCTGAGTGCTCGTCTTAATGTGACTAGAAGGCGGCTTCGATCAGGGCTGATGTGTGAAATCACATATTAGCCTTGGCGCCAGCAAATATGAACCGAGCAGTGGGTGAACATGTGGTTAGAAAAAGATCCTTAATACGTACTTTTCAGCTTCAAGGGGACTTATGCCCTCTGGGAAGGAAAGCGCTATACTGCGGCCTATTGTCATGCGTCCTCCACCGCAACAGCCCGGACAGATACGACAAGCCCTCCACAAAGCTGCTTCCTGGCCCCTGCGAATCCCGGAAGTAGGACAGGAATTCTCGCCAGACCACAAGTGCCCTGACATCATCGATGGTGGAAGTTGGAGAGACCCACCTCTACACGGCTGTACGAAGCACTGCTCCCCATGGTCCGGGTAGCTGTGTTCCGGGCGTTTGCAAAGGCAGGGCAGACCCACGACTGGTGTTACGTTTTACCATTGATGAGCGCCAGGCTCATTCCTGGCGCGGGGAACCATGCAGGTCCATGTGGTGGTTTTCTCGAAGCCGAGGCAGGCAGCCTTAGGCGGAACGCGCAGAATGCCATTTCATCAAATGGCGATACGAATTTTGCGAGGCACGGGAGGCCTTCTGACCATGCGTGCGTTGGTCGCGCGTGCGCATGCGCTCGGCGTTCGGTGTCACTCAGGGGGGCACGGGGCAGAGAGCGCGCCAGGGAAGCTGGGAGGAGGGGGGTATAGGAGCAGGTGTTTCGCCGGCGCGCGCCCTTTCGCCCCATGGATTCCGCTCGGCGCGAGCGGCAGCGGGAGCTCGCACGAGAGCGGCAGTGCAATCCCGAGCTTCGATAGATAGATAGAATAAACTTTAATGTCCAACGGATAAGCTGATCCGCCGCCTCAGATGCAGGCTGGGAGGTCTTGGGTCCCAGCAGCCTCTTCAGCCAGTTGGACGAGCCGGAGCTGGAGCTCAGAGTCCGAGCTTTGCAGCAGGGTCTCCCAGGTGTCTCTACTATCTATTTTGTGCGTTCCCCCGGGAGAGTACGGACATTCCAATATTATGTGGTCGAGGGTCCCTCTCGCCCCACAAAGATTACATTTATCGCTCCTGGCCTCGGGGAACATGTGGTTCGCCATAACCGGGTGCGGATACGTATAAGTTTGTAGTCGCCTCCACGCGACTGCTTGTTTGTTGTTTAATTTTGGGTCTGGCGGGAATACCAGTCCACGAGCCAATCTATAATGCTGCGTGATCTTCCCATATTTTAGCATGCGCTCTCCGCTCCCTCGGTTATCGAGGGGCCCCGTAGCGGCTCGGCGGCAGAGATCTCGAGCCAGCTCGTGGGCCACCTCGTTGCCAGGGACGGCTTCGTGCGCCGGAGTCCAAATTATTTGAATTTTTCTATCAAGCTTTCTCTGGCCTAGGATTCTGGCCGCTAAGGGCGAGATCCTTCCCTTGCTAAAATTTTGTATGGCAGTTTTGCTGTCACTGATCACAAATTTCGCGTCCGTTCCAGCGCAAGCTAATACGATCGCAATTTCCTCGGCAACTTCTATGTTGCGCCCGCGCAGAGTGCGAGAAGCGCAAGCAAAGCGCCAGCGGAGGGAAGCCGCTACCGCCGAGGATCGAGAACGGGAAGCGCAAGGCAAGCGCAAGGCAAGCGCAAGGCAAGCGCCGGTGGAGGCAAGCTAACCCTCCACTTCGAGAGTAGGAGGCCGAGCAGAGACGTCGAGGCAGAGATTCCTTTCCCGGAGGGTGCCGATGGACGGTTCGAGAGAGGATTCCTCGACCGTGAGTGTGGCCACAGCTGCAAGGTGTGTGATAGACTGTGGTTCGATCACAACGTCACGCAAATGAAGAGTGTTCGCAATCCGGAACCGAAGCTCGAATCTAGCAAAACGACGACAACGAGACAATAGACTTTCATGAGAATCGCGCTAAACACGAGTTCAGACTGGAGAAAACGACCACTAGTTTCGCTATTTTGACAGCTCTCACTGCATGGAACCGGCCTTACCTCTTTATTTTTTTTTTTTTCATATGACAAATGCCTCAGCACAAAAGAAGTTTCAGAGCTTATTCTTCCACGTGTTACGGACATTGACACGCACCACGAAGTAATGCGAACGATTGCGAGCTGCGGCTCAAAATAAAGAGAAGTTTACACATTACAGTACTTCACAGAATGTATCAGCACAACAAATGTCAACCAGCAACGTTTCATTTACGGAGCCACCCATCGGTATCCGGGAACGTAAGTCATTCCAGGCGTAGTACAAAATGGTACAAGTGGTAAATTAAACGTTTACCTCCGATATTAGGCCTGTGAGCCAGTAAGAGATTCCGGAAATCCCGATATCCAATAAATAACATCTGCTTCGACAAACCTTTAAATTAACAGGACGGTGCAGTGAGTCGTAGAGACTACACGCTATAATATGCAGCGCTAATAATAAGTCAAACGCTTCGCATTACACGCTTTATTTTCTCCCGTTCGTCAATTGCGCACGAAAAATAGCTATTGCTGTAAATTACATGGTTTCCTACAACAACTTGGGCAGTTTCGCCTGAAAGGCGAAACGTTGAATGCAATAACAAAGTTTAACGTTGCGCCGAAGTTCTTCGGGCAGTGTTTTAAGAACATCCGGGAGCGGCATGTTGGCGCAACGCACCACGCAGATGTAGCTTACAACGCCGGTGTGATTAGGAGCGACGCCACTGGCGTTGGAGGGAGGTGTCGCACCTGAACAAAGAGCAGCAAGGTTTCACAGCGATGCTGTTCGTGCGGATCCTGTACCGTCGTTGGCGGACTTCGCTATCATCATCAGCAATGGCTCGACCGTCGTCGTCTTCTTCCACAGCTGGCTCCGTCGCCGCTTGTCATTCCAGCGTAGTGAGAGAGTGAGAGAGAGAAAAGACAGGGAGGTTAACCAGAAGCGAGTTTCCGGTTTGCTAGCCTGCACGAGGGTGGGGTATACAGGGTTTGTAAGGACGACAAAGAGCGAGAGGAGAAAAAAAAGGATCAAGGAAAAAGAAGGAAGCAGGTAACAGAAAAGGCGTTCCAGTCATAGGCGTTCATACATGACACTTCGCCGCGTTCCCTCACGGGTTGCAGAATCTTTAGATCACTATCATCATCAGCATATCAGCACCATCATCATCACAGAGGCCGGTCGATCTCAAGAAGCACAGTAGCGCTTGCACGGCCATCTAGTGCGATGAGAAGTAGGATCGATGTTTCAGAATGCTTTCTTCCGACAGAGGCTGCTCGTCTAACTAGCTGAGCACGATGGAAAGTGATTGTCTCTGCTCAATGCGCTGCGGACACAGGCAAAGAACGTTCCAGCATAGAATTTCACTTCTCTTCTGTCGACGTAATGGGAAGGCCGCGTTTACGGGGGCATGAGCCATTGCTTGAGGGGTATGAGCCATTCATTGTCTTACGTGACGGACACAGTGGCTGCCGGGACATTGTGGCATCGTTGGTAATCACCTAGCCGATGACGCTGCCCGACGTGCCCAGGCTGGCTCACCGACACTCCTTATACCTTTATCCAGAGTCTACGCTGCAAGAGAGCTTCGCAGTCTCGCTCGTACCATCACGTTAGGTTGCTGGCATACACCACAAAACTCTAAGTGTCCTTTATACAGCCTCGACCAATCACTGAAACTTAAATTACCAGCGAACCTTCCACGACGTGACGCAACACTGCTGTGTCGGTTGTGGGTAGGAGTAGCATTCACCAACTCCTACAGCTATCGTATTGGAATGGCGGATTCACCAATGTGCGCTAAGTGCAAGTGCGAAGAGACCATCAGTCACCTTCTGTGCCACTTTTCTCGCTTCGATAATCAACGTGAGACTCCCCGGTGTGCCTTAAATAGACTGGATGACAGACCATTTACGGAAGCGAAGATCTTGGGAGCCTGGCCTCACAGTTCATTAGCCCAGAAAGCAGTTCGAGCGCTTTTTCGCTACCTGAGGGCAACAGACTTGAGTGCCCGACTATAGACATCCTACACCTAAGTTCTCTCTCTCTCTGTCTCTCTCTCTCTCTTTCACTCCCCATTCCCCTCCCCACGTGTAGGGTAGCAAACTGGACTCAGTCTGGTTAACCTCCCTGCCTTTCCGTCTTCCCTTCTCTCTCTCTCTCTCTCTCTACGTGACGGACAGATTTAATTTTTAGGAGGAGGAGGAGTACATTTTAATGAAGAGAAAGGAGGAGAGGTCGGCCTGGAGAGCGTGTCTCTAGCCTGCTACTCCTGACTGGGGAAAGGGGAAGTGGGAAATACAGGGAAAGGTAGGTGGCGGGTGATTATGTTATGGTACAATGAGATACTATATACATGTTGTCCAATATGCGGATGCGCACTGTAGACGCAATACACGTAAGAGTAATCTCGTCCATACAAAAAATAATCTTGTCACAAAAAGTTATTGCGCAAACACATTTCGCACTGACTGCACGTCTCACAGCTTCTAGAGGCGATCGTCTAAACCAGCCTCACTTAAAAAGTTCATTGAATAATCGCAAGCGGCAATGCCGGGTGGATGTCACTAACCACACGCCACCGCGCAAACTCGAAACATCGAAAGCAAGCGAGTACGGCAGACTGCGGGCATACCGTCACGGGCGTCGTTCTCTCCGTCGCAGTGGTGGGCGTTGCGGCCTGTATACGGAGCTTTGGATTAGTGGTTCCGCACATTCCATCCCAGCTACAGCTATCGGAGGACCACGAGTAGTGGGCACTCCTGAGGAAGAAGCTGCCTACCGGGAGCGTCAGCGAGAGTTGGCTCGTGAACGGGCTCGTCGTGTTGTAGGGCCGACCCCGAGCTGCGAACCACAGATGCCGAGTTTAAACGGCAGCGCCGGGCGGCCGATCCCAAAGTCCGCGCCCGAAACGCCGAAACACATCGGCGGCGTCAGAACGAAGAAACCGGGCTCCGCGAACGAGAAGCTCTAGAACGCCGTCAGCGTAGAAAAGCAACCGTCCTGAACGGTGGAGCCACTGCTCGCTTCAAGCGGGAATTCCTGGATGGAGACTTTGGTCACAGTTGCAAGCTCTGAGACAGGCTTTCGTTCGAGCACAACCTGACGCAACCCAAGTCTGTGCGCAGCGACGTGCAGCGTTCCAAGGCCATTGAAGTCCTAGAGAAGGAATTCCCTTCGACGTCAGTGGAAGGCACTGGCGCGTAAAAAAGGGGCGGAGCAACTTGCACGCGAAAAAAAAAAGAACGACGGCAAAACACAGACAGAAGCCTCACGCGCAAAAAAAAAAAGAAGAAGAATCAACATAAGACTGGGAGAACCACAAGAAAAAAAAAGCTATCCTAAAGCATCCTCAGCACGCGAAGCACGCAAAAGTGCAAATGAGGTGAAATAATGGTGAAACAAAAGATTTACGCTGCAGACTGCTTGCGAAGTTTTACTTGCATGGTGCAACACTCGGTGTAACTAACATAGCTTCGCTTTTCGACCATCATCAGGGACTGGAAGGGGTGGCGATGTTCTTTTTTTTTATTGATCTACGTTATACTACCAAATCGCGATTTAAAGTTTACATCAAAAAACGTGCATTAGCTGCCTCATTAACGCGCTATAGATAGCACAGATACCGCATTTACTGTGAACATTAATAGAACGTGTGGCTCGGACAGTTGGTTCATACTTGCAAGTTTAACAAACACATTAAACTGGAAAGGGAAATACACAGCGCGTGTTTTGTATCTATTTCGCCGTGCCGACTAAAGTGTGTTATTTTTTTCGGCCTGTAAGTAATGTGAACGGTTAGGGTCCACAACGGATCTAGAAACGCGACAGCAAGAAAGCCATCTTTATGTTTCCAACAACGCAACAGAAGACAAAATATATGAATGTGGAACCGAGCCAAGTGTCACCCATTATAAAAAAAAATCTGCTTTATTGATTACTATTCAGTAGAGAAAAGGCTATAGTCGGGACAACTGGCCGTCACGAAGGTCAAGTCGGGATTCGGGACTTATGCTCAAAAGTCGGGGCTGCCCCACTAAATTCGTGACGGTTAGCAACGCTTGTCTGCAAACGGCTGGAAGACGATGGGAAGACGTCTTCGCGACGTGACGCCACATCGCGGCGACAAGAAAAGCTAAGACAGACGAATAAATCTGCATTTTAACTCTTTGAGCGTAAAAACATGAAAAACACAGTGTAACTTGTGGACACGTGACCATGCGCGGACGACCTTCCCGTCGAGTTTCAAACTTCCTGCTCAGCCGCCATCTTGTTTGGGCAGCAAAATAGCCTGCATCATTTCTGATTTCGATACTGTCTTCGCGAAGCTGCCTCCTTTGACGGCTTCGTCAGATTTGGAATGAGACTTAAGATGGCTGCTGTCCGCTTAGCTGTCTAGTCACCCGTCAACGGCGAGTATTGAAACACAGCCAATATATTGTTGAAAATTATCGATTTCTAAAATCACAACGCCGCCTAAGCCAGAATGACGATGTTCGGGCAAATATAGACAGTAACCCTTGCCATGCTCACCATTACCATGCTCACTGAACCACCGTATACTTTGCAGCTCCTGTAGACACTACCAGCGCCAGAATTCTCTCTAGTAGTTTTTGTAGGAAACCCTACGCTAAGTACGTAGCCTCCGAGATTGCGGCGCACTGGTGCCATCTCGGATCGCAGGCCACGTTGAATAAATATGGAGCACCGTCAGAGTCGTGGCTGGTCGTGACCATTTACGGTTGCGTGTGCAGCGAGTGTGTGTGACGGGGACGGCTCGTAGTGGAAAAAGAGCGCAATAATGGGGCTCGAGCCTACGGAGCGGACGACCTGGCGAGGTTAAGAATGTGGGCTCAGGGCAGCCGCGCATGTTAATTGCGCCAAGCGCGCGTACGTTTAAAATTTGCGCACTGCTTGTGTGCCCTCCTAATCTGCTAATGAAGCTTTGTTTGCAGCTTTCGCGCCTTGTGGGTCATCATTAAGAAGGCAGCGCCGTCAAAATAAATGGACGAAAGTGCCCCCTCGGATTTGGTTCCTAAGAATAGCCGACACTTCGCTTAGCTGTAGTAGTGTGTTATTACAGAGCTAAGAGTTGAAGCTTCTCTAATGTGACTGAACCATGCACAATCAGACAATCTTGCCCACAAGTATTTGTGCACTGCCTACCGCTTCTTGCCGCTTTGCACTCGTGACCTGCATTATTACCGAATCATTCTTAAGACCGCATGAACCTGCATGCGCCGCTCTTCACCGTAGTACACTGATTGTGTTTGCTTCTTCTTCCCCGTGCTTGTTAATTAATTGCGTCAAGTACGGAGAGGTCTAAAATTTGCTCACCTCTTGTGTTCACCCCTCATCTGCGAATGAAGTTTCTTTGTCACTTGCAAAAATTATTCAAACTTTCATTAAATTAAAATGAAACCGCTTTTGCTTCGAGTATCCTGAACGCAGAGCACCTTGCTTTTTTAAATAACAAGTGTGTCATGTATGCATATCTCAACTGATATTACGTGTGTGCGTGCGTGTGTGTGCGTGCGTGCGTGTGCGTGCGTGCGTGCGCGTGCGCATGCGTGTTGAATGAATGAATGAGGTTGTATTAATAGACAAGATATAGTACAAGGCAGTATTATACAGGAGGAGGTCCCGAGGTCAAAGACTGTAATGGGACCTCCTGTACAGCGTAAAAGTAAAAATATAAATAACAACAGTTGCAACAAATAGCGTAAAATATTCAAAGGATAACAAACTTAGTATTGTTTTAGGTTTGGCAGTACTAAACAAATCAGCAGCAGGCATGCTAGTAAAAAAGTGTAATTATTATTACATTCGACTAATTACAGAACTATAACACTATTTTGAAAGTAAATTGGTAATGAGACCTAACCAAATGAACTTTAATTTGTGTTGCATAGCCAAATGTACATTTGGAGTGGAAAATATACTCATCTAAGTGGTTGCAGATGGTAAAATGTGGTCTTTTAGTTGTCGTTTAATTTGAAATGATTTGCACGACTTGATAGTAGGAGGTAGTGTGTTCCAGAAGGAAACGGGCGAAAAATAGACACTCTGCTTACCATAATTTGTGCGAACTATGGGAAGAATAAAGTTATTGTTTAGTGCAAATCGCGTAAGATTAGTATTTATTAGACAAGACTGAGGTATCAGACTGTTGCGGTAAGCGTTATTTAGTTGTGGATATAAAAACGTATCAAGACTAAAGTTAATAAGCTCGTCCACAGTAAGAATATTATAGTTATGTAATAAGTATTTGGAATTGAAATGGTTAGGGCTAAATGTAATTATTTTAACAGCCTGGTTTTGTAGTACTTGTAATGATTGTAAGTGGGTACGATACGTATTGCCCCAGCATGCAATGCAATATTTTATATGTGAATGGATAAATGAGTAGTATAAAGAGAGTAGTATTTCCTGGTTAAACACACACCGAGCTTTAAAAGTGTCCTTATTCCATATGTTGCCCTCCGCCTAACGTTGGCTATGTGTTGATGAAATTTAAGGTTAGAATCAAGTTCTACACCCAAGTAGTTACAGGAAGTACTACGCGGGATAAGATTATTCCCAAGGTAGAGCGAAGGAATGAATGCGGATGAGCGTTGGTGGGACGTGAATAAAACAAATTTAGTTTTAGACGAGTTTATATTGAGCAGGTTAATATTGCACCAGTTTAACACGTTATTTAAGTCGGTATTAAGTTTAGAAACTAGGTTCCGTACACAAATGTCAGAGTTAATGATAGTTGTGTCGTCTGCATAAAGAATGCAGTTAGAAGAAAGCAGGCAATTAGGCAGGTCTTTAACATATATTAAAAACAAGAGTGGACCAAGTATGGATCCCTGAGGTACACCCATGTTTGTTGTCATTGATTTAGAAAGAACACCATTAACTCTAACTTTTTGTGTTCTATCTTTTAAGTAATCGTGTATCAAAGTTAATGCAGGACCTGTTATTCCGATAGATTCAAGTCTAAAGGATAAAATGTGGTGGTTAATTTTATCAAATGCTTTAGTTAGATCCACGAACACTGATCCAGCATACATGCCCTTGTCGATTGCCATCTTTAATTGTTCAGTTAGGGCGATAAGAGTAAGTTCGGTTGAATAGCCCTTGCGGAAGCCGAATTGGAGTGGTGAAAGAATACTAAATTTAGATATGTAATTAGTTAGGCGCTTTTCTACAAGCCGTTCAATAAATTTGCTAAAGAAGGGTAGGATGCAAATGGGCCTATAATTAGTAATCAAGGCACGGTCACCATTTTTAAATACAGGAGTAATTCTACCTTCTTTTAGTTCTTGTGGGAAGGTTCCAGTCTTAAATAATAGGTTAATAATACTTGCAAGAACATCTGAGATTAGGTGGGCAATTAGATTGATGTGATTTGAATGCATATTATCAAGACCTGCACTTGCTGTTTTTACATTTCTTATAGTGTTTTCTATTTCCTGTGGTGTGGTTGGAAAAAGAAAGAATGAGTGAGGTAGGCGTCGTAATAAATTGTTATATTGCGTTGGTGTATGCGAATCGCTGCTAAAGAAAAATTCTGCAGAAGCATCAGCAATATCTTGTGAGGAGGTGTAAGCTGTGTCGTTGTGAATAATTTCCTTGAAATTATGGCGATTGTTTCGCCTATTTAAAAAAATCATTTACTATCTTCCATTTCTTGCTACTGTCGCTTCCGCATTCTAATAATTTTTTCTGGTGATAAAGTTTTTCAGCTTTTTTTAGTTCCATAGCAAGAAAGTTGGAAAATCTTTTGTATCTCTTGGCGAAATTGCTGTTAAATGGCCGTAATTTTGTTTCCTTGTACAGATTGTCTTTTTTCCGCATCAAGGCTAAAAGCTTATCTGACAGCCAAGGATTCTGTGGTGACGCAAACTTCTTTTTGCATTTCACTTTGTGGGTGTGGCAGTCAATATAGGATTTTAGTACCGATATAAAGAACGAGAAGGCCGTTTGTGGATCTTCCGCATCTGCTATAGAAGACCAATCAGCTTGGCTTAGTGAATCAATGGAATATTCTTTGTTAAGTATCATCTTTGTGTAAGTGGCTTTGACAGAGGCTTCATTATTCTGAAAGCGTAAAAATATCGGGTAGTGATCAGTTAGATTTTGTAATAGGACGCCTGCGTCTGGTGGAGACAGCAAATTGGAAAGCGCATGATCGATTATTGTACCATCTGTATAGTTAGTGCACCGTGTAGGTACTTTTATTAAGCATTCGTAACCGAAGCTATTGAAACAATTTGAATATTGTAAGGCGTATGCAGACGAGCTGTCTGCGAGGTTAATGTTAATATCGCCTATAAATATAACGTTTTTATTCTCGTCTGCAAGGATATTTAGCACGTTATGAAGCGCGGCGCAGAAATCATTCATAGACGATGAAGGCGAGCGATATACACAACCTATTATTAGATTTTTGTTGTCCGCATTAATAAAGTTACTTTTAAGTTCGACCCACACTGATTCACAGTCACGTACGCCGAGAAGAAGGTCGTGCCTTCTTTTGTACGTAACAGTACTTAAAATATAGAGAGCGGCACCGCCATGACAGCTATACGGACGATTTGAGTATTCTGCTTCATAGTTAGGAAAGCAAAACAGGTTCTTGTCGTGGTCACTTAGCCAAGTTTCCGAGATTCCAATTATTGAGCATGAGAATTGAAGTGTCGCAATCAGATTTGAAAAGTCATCATAGTGTCTGCGTATGCTTCGTGCGTTAAAATGAATGATGGATTTTTGATTATTGGACATATAATTATTTAGCTCGTTAGTTGTAAAATATGATGACATTGTGAATTTGTGTGGTGATGTGATTTGTCAAAGGCGAAGGTAGCTAAGTGATCACAGAAAGGTCTGCCTCCGTGACGATCCGAAAAACGCGGCTGCCAGTTGTTTTGCGAGCCTTTATTTGGCAGTTGTCAGTCCATAGGAATTGCCATTTCTTAGATCTCTTTAGGGTTAAGGCCTTAGAAAAAAGGGCCTTATTTTCACGTGTTAGGTGGTCATTTACATACAGCGGCGTTTCCTTGCTTGCCGATAAGCCCATGTCACCTAGAGTTAGCCACGCTTTCTTTGCTTTTGTCACGAAGTCGGACTTTTTCGTACGCGAGATAAAACGGGCAATGATGTTTTTGTTGTTGTTAGATTTGGTAGGCACTCGGTGAACCACATCGAGATCATCTGGTAATACTGGGCAACCAATTTGTCGCCAATGCTTTGCATTACCACCAGGCAGTCTTCTCCTTGTGTACAAGGAACACCTTTCACCTCGACGTTGTTTAGCTTCGAGTGCTGTTCTAAATCGCTTACTTTTTTTGTGAGCATACCGTTGCTAGCTTTTAGAGCGTTATTTTCAGCTACCAGAGTAGCCTTTTCATCTTTCATTTCCTCTACCAGATTGTTGAGGAATTCCACACTGCCCGCCGAATTATCCATTTGTTTTTTTCATTTCAACAACGTCCGATCCCGAAGTGCTCATTTTTAGTAAGAATTTTCCATACTCGTCATCAAGAAACTTGGAACTCAAATTTTCAAGCTTGGATTCAAGTTGCTCCACTCGTTTTGCGAGTTCTGCGTTTGAGGGCATTGCGTTCGGGAAAACAGACCAAGGTTTAGGCGGCACAAGAAAAAAGTCGCAGTAAATAATAAAACTAAACTGAATGGGTTCTTGCGCAGATAAATACGCTCCGCAGAATTCTGGCAGCAGCTGTGGTGACACAGGCAATAGTACTAAGAGATAATGAGCTTATGACAAACCTGCAGATGCAAAGTGGCTTGGTTATTGCGCGTGCTTGCTGTCGCAACCAATGCCAGAATGAGCACCCGCTGTCGTCGTGGTTCCTTATGTACTCCTGGTGTATGCTAGGCGCAGGCGCAGCAGTATCTTCGGAGGGCCAGGTAAGATGACTTGGCCGAAGTGCAGGCCCGGGTATGCTGACTTGTGTCTTGGTACGTCCTCCAGGAAAGGGTCAAGACACGTGGTACTTGATTGCACGAAACCGGGAGTGCAGGAAACCTGAGGGGTGGCCGATGCTGCTATCCTGCAGATGCAAAGTGGCTTGGTTATTGCGCGTGCTTGCTGTCGCAACCGATGCCATACGTAAAGGGCGCTCTACATAGCCGCACCGTACTGCCTATCCTCATTATAACCTTCTCAGCAGTGTGAGGCTGGAGGGCTATTACTTCAGGCCGACGTTTCTGTATTTCCAGTAATAAATTCTCCTATCTCGCTTTAAACCGTGTCTCTTTCCGAGCGAAGCTCAAGTAAAAGAATCCGCACAGCGCAGGGCCTTAGCCCCTGGCTCATGCTCATCTGCGGCCTGGTACCGTGATATCTGTGCTGACGAGTGAGCTTGAAGGTGACGAATGGTGCGCATACTATAACGGTTTCCTCACGAACGTGAAGCAAGAAGGTGACGCTAGATTGTCAAATGAGAGAGCCCAGCGGCACGCCCTCGACACCTGGGATGCGAACTCGTCTCCACAGGGTTCAAAATTTACGAATTAAACCGCGTGGAGTCCACAGACCTGCAAGATACCGCAAGAGACGGCAAATAAATCAGGAATGCCATTTGTCAATGGCCAGGCCTATGGTATCAACTGGTGGGCTGTAGCGCTGTTAGGAGGAGTGGCGAATAGCGCGATGCGTATTTCTGTGCGCAACAGGCGCAACAGGGCGTGTTACAAAAAGAGTGCTCTTCTTGCGCTTGCGTGTAGTTTCGTTGTTGATATTTCACGTCGAGTATAACATCAAACTGTGCCAATTCTCGTCGTTAGCGACTTGCCTTGGGTGAACACTCAAAGGATACACCTATATAGCAAAGAACTGGACGAGCGCTTTATACTTTGGTTTATCGAACCCACAATTTCTGTGCTTGCTGCATGGGGGACAATTTACAGCTGCTTCCAATCGGGCAGGAACCCTTCAAGGTGTCCCTCATACAGATATCACTTTTGAAATAACAAGAGAGAAAAAAACAGCTTTTTTTTTTTTTACATTGTACCCGAACTTTTCCATTACAGACGAAGATGTCGCTGATTCGCAGCGATCTATCTATTCGACTCTCCCATTCAGCGTATCCACTGCTTTCCTCGCTGACACATTTCTAGAGCCTCGCGCCGATTCTCACTCGATAGCAAACACGACGGCCACCTAGCTCGCTCACGTTGGGCGGGTAACTGCGCGTACAGCAGCAGAAGCTTCGGCTGCAAACGCGAGCTGGTATCGGAAGGCACGGCCGTCGCACAAGCATCGACCCATATTTGACGCGAAACGCCTCTCCCGCGATAGAAGAGAAAAGCAGGGACGGCAACAGGCCTTTTGTTCTAGGGCAGACGGGACGACGCCAACCAGTGTCGCGACTGCGCTGTTCGTTGTTTCTTGTAGTTGATTTTATATTGTTATGCTTTTAAGCTCTTTATTATAGCTAGTAATTTTATGAGCCACCCATTCGTTGGTCTTATCAGCAGCAAGCGCGATAGACAGCCACGCGAAGATTGAGTTTGTTGCCGAGGAACGAGGAAAACGGGCGTATACATTCCTCCCATTTTGCGCCCTTAGCGGGAAAGGCAGATGATGCCAGAGCCGAACTGAGCGTGTCACACGAGGATTACCTACTGTGAGCGTGCGCGGAAGACACGAACTGAATGCGCTGTGGCAACCAGTTGCAGCTACGGTTTGGCGTGGCATGAACTGAAATAGAGCACAGCTGGCGCGCTACGCGGTGGGTCTACTCTCCGTGAGGCGGTCGTGTTCTTGGATTGCTCCAATGGGCTTTATGGTTTGCTACGTGTTCTAAACATTCAGCGGAAGCCCCTTCACTGAGGCTTTGGCTGAATCGACAACAGTAAGTCTATTTCAGTAGGTATTTGCGTGTAAAGTGGTATTGTATGCAGATTTAAGGATATATTGATTACGCATCCGGCTACTCCATATTTCGCTTGTATGTAAATATAAATTTGCTTTAGAAATAAGGAAATTAAAATGAGAAACCAAGGAAAAAATTAATAAAAATGCATTACAGGACGCGCAAGTACTGACAAATAAAAAAGATAAAAATAAGACAGAAAAACAAACGATCAAGTCACTGCGTTCGAGTATACGGAAACAAGAAAGGAAGAAAAACACTAGAGAAATAGTGCAGCTCGTATGGATAACACGGAACAAGGAAAACATCAAAAATATTACGTGTTATAAAAATCAGAGCAAGAACTGTTATAGGCAGAACTGGCCGTCGGGTTTGCTATCGAGTGAGAATCGGCGCGAGGCTCTAGAAATGTGTCAGCGAGGAAAGCAGTGAATACGGCGAATGGGAGAGTCGAAGAGATAGATCGCTGCGAATCAGCGACATCTTCGCATGTAATGGAAAAGTTGGGGTACTATACAGCGTGAAATGCGCACCAATCAGTATAACGTGCAAGGGTAGCCTTGCGAACATTCACTGGAATCAGGCCTTCTTACAAAGTTATCTATCCAAAGACTACCTGCGTATATACGCATACAATTTAGTACCAAAGAGTCACTGAAAACACACCGCTTTTCGTTTTATACTGTAACTTTATCATCATCACCAGCAGCAGCAGCAGCAGCCTGTTTAGGTCCGCTGCAGGACGGAGGCCTCTCCCTGCGATCTCCAATTACCCCTGTCCTGCGCCAACCGATTCCAACTAGCGCCCGGGAATTTCCTAATTTCATCGCTCCACCTAGTCTTCTGTCGTCCTCAATTGCGTTTTCCTTTTCTTGGTATCCATTCTGTAACCCTAATGGTCCAATGGTTATCTAACCTGCGCATTACATGACCTGCCCAGCTCCATTCTTTTCTCTTGATGTCAATTAGAATATCGTCTACACCCGCTTGTTCTCTGATCCAAACCACTCTCTTTCGGTCTCTTAACGTTATACCTAGCAATCTTCGTTCCATCGCTCTTTGCGCGGTCCTTAACTTGTTTTCAAGCTTCTTTGTCAGTCTCCAAGTCTCAGCCCCATATGCCAGCACTGGTAAAATGCACTGATTGTGCATCTTCCTTTTCAATGATAATGGTGAGCTTTCAGTCAGGAGCTGGCAATGTCTGCCGTATGCGATCCAACCCATTTTTATTCTTCTGCGAATTTCCTTCTCATGATCAGGGTTCCCGGTGATTAATTGACCTAGGTAAACGTACTCCTTCACAGACTCTAGAGGCCGACTGGCGATCCTGAACTCTTGTTTCTTTGCCCGCCTGTTAATCAATATCTTTGTCTCTGCATATTAATCTTCAACACCACTCTTACACTCTCTCTGTTAAGGTGCTCAATCACTTGTTGTAATTCGTCTGCATTGTTGCTGAATAGAACAATGTCATCGGCAAACCGAAGGTTGCTGAGATATTCGCCGTCGATTTTTACTCCTAAGCCTTCCCAGTTTGATATCTTGAATACTTCTTCCAAGCACGCAGTGAATAGCATTGGAGAGATTGTGTCTCCCTGTTTGAGCCCTTTCTTTATACGTATCTTCCTGATTTTCTTGTGTAGAGTTAAGGTAGCTGTGGAACCTCTGTAGATATTTTCCAAGGTATTTACGTAAGCGTTGTACCTTTATATCGATGCATAATACAGTAAGCAAATATACATGTCTAGATATTACGCGGATCTAAATGGATGTATCCACTGCCCCAATCGATCATTCTTACTAAATTATGGGGTTTTGCGCGCCAAAACCACAATTTGATTATGAGGCATGCCGTAGTGTGGGACTCTTGAACAATTTTTACCACTTGGGGTTCTTTAGCATGCACCTACATCTAAGTACACGTTTGTTCTTGGGTTCCGCCCCCGACTAAATGCGACCGCCGTGGCCGGGATTTGATCTCGCAACCTCGTGCTTATCAGTGCAACATCAAAGACACTAGGCAACCAGGGCAGGCCTCGTCCATTCTTCCGTCTGCAACTGCGTCCAAACATCGGTCTGAGCCCGCGAATATACATAAAGCTATCTCCTTACGTGGCGCCGAATCTGTGAAATCACACTCGAGACGGTGCTCGAAAACCTGTCTAACACCATTCGATAATGCCCGAAGTGCAGCACAATCAATTATCCACGAAAAAGTGAAGGGAAAGGGAGATTTGGATGGTCTCACGTTGGCGTTCCACGCATTGTACAAGCTGAATCTACGGTGGGATAGAAAATAGAATCGCAAATGACCGTAGGAACCGACCGGCAAAATTATAAGAAACTATTAATTGTAACTTGCCCTGCCTCAGAATGTTGTGCCCCACCGATTTCCTTTTCCCTATTCACCTTTCTCTCTTCCTACATTTTTATATCACTCTTCGCCTTCCCCCGTGCAGGGTACCAAATCGCATTTTGTTCTCGTAAACATCCCCGCATTTTCTATGTTCATATCTCGCCCTCTCTTTTCGTGGACGAAAGACCCCGCAAGCGGGCGCCACCGTTTCAAACTTAACATCGTGCACCAGACATTCTCATCACTATCGTCATTCCCATCATCATCACCATCCTAATCCTCATCATCATCATCAACATCCCCACCATCATCCTCATCACCTTGCAGGAGGAATACCTCTTCCAGTTATCCAAATTAACGGCGTCCTCCATCATAATATACCAATCTGTATAATGCTTCGCTAACCTCGCTTGTGTTTCCTTCATTTTGCACCGATCATGTCAATTACTCTAACGGTACACCGATTGTTTATTGTAATCCTTGTATGACCGGCCGATTTACACTTTCCCGGACTGTTGGCCCAGCCTCGATCTTTAACCTTTCCTGTCGTCTCCCTTCCGTTAGATCGCACGTTCTCTACCCACGGCGCGAAATAAACACACAAGTCAAAGCCGGCAGTCTGTCCATTCCTACACACCCGCCGCTTTGAGATCGTTTCTCGTCTCACAAGCCGTATTTCAGACCCGCGTCAATGTGCACGGGATCGTCTTTCCATCCCGCCTGTCATAACTGTCTGCCTTGTGAGCTTACAACATACCACCCGTCGCGTTTCCGATCGGTGTCACTCGAATCCACAGATTTTGACCGGGTTGCCGACAGCACCCCATCCGCCGATAGGCCGGGCTACTTTCAACTACCTGTGACGAATCACGATACCTGAGCGCCGACTGTGAGAGATACAACGCACGACTGCTGCCGCTGGTGGCGACGATGCGCTCGTGGCTGCGGGCCCTTCATATTACCGGCAGGCAATGTGGGAACGTCGTTTTCATCTTATGTTGCGCGTTATAGTGCAGAGAGGCGGAATAATCTATCAGAGAATAGGGGAAAAGAGAAGGGGAAGAGGATAAAACAGGAATAGGATTAGTTATGACGAAGATGGACAGTAGTATGCAATGGTATGCACATTCACGTCCAAAGGGCTCCTCTGAGCAAAGGTATAAAAAACTAGGTATTCCGCCAGTGCGTTGGCCTCCTCGCTGTGGCAGTGCGCTGGCTCCGTTGGCCGCCCGCGGCTGGGGGACGTAAGCAAAACGTCGCCACAGAGAAGTGACATCGCCTCGAGGCACGCGGCTTTTGCGCTTTCTGCAGCCACCCAGTTTCGGTTCAGCGCGGTGTGAAAGCCGAGTTGCGTCGTGCCACAATTCTGGGAGTAATCACGTTTTTCTAGATCCAAAAGTTGATACTGCTTGCACGGGAATTGTCGCTTCAATTTCCCAATTAAGGCGAGCCCGCTGAAACTGAAGCTTTTAATGTAAATAATGAATTCTTGTTAATTGGTCATTAGTTACAATGTGTCAACCGTCACCTCATGGTCGCCGCCGCTGAAGCCATGCCTCCCAAGGAAGCGTTCCTTTATTTCGAAACGGCTATTTTCAAATATTACTCAATGCCTTCCCAGAAACACCCTGTATGCAGGACTAAAGCACAGTCACTGATGCTTCCCGATGTGTAGCAAACACTGCCAAGTTAAATATATTGATGTCCACCTTTTGCAGAAAAAGCAATTTCGCCGCGCTGAAAACAGTCATCACGTCACAGTGGATTCTCGTCGTCAATTTACTCCGTTTCGGTGTAGGCTTACAAGAAGGCCACACTCGGGTTTTACGTTCCCGGATTTTGCAGAAGCAAAGGCGTCGCACGCTAAGAAAGTATAGACGTCGTAGTCTGGAGTTACAGTCATTAAAGTGACGTATATCACTCGGACAGTATAAACCCGCACACCTACGGCGCGACGCCGTTGACCGCAGCTGCCTTTTATACGACTTCGGCGAAGAGGGTCCGCAAATAAACGTCACGAAAGAATCCGCGCGTACTCGCAGCTGCGCGGCAGTTAATTTTACGCTCGCGATCCAGAGTATGGTAAACAGAGTGAACGCCGTTTCCACGTGCATCGTGCGACTCAACCGCTGTTGGAACGTTTTTTTTTTTCTTATTATTATTATTTTGAGCGGCCACGCAACCACCTTCCGGAAATTCTTTAGATACTCTTACGGCTGGTATCTCCTTATTCCTTATCATCAAAACCATTTCCTCTATCTTTAAGTTTTTCAGTTCCTTTATGAATCCTCGTTTCCGCCTTACTATCGTGACTAACTAGGTCTGCAAGCTTCTGCTTTCTCTCCGCGCATGGAGGCACATACGGTCGAGCCACTTACGGAATACGTTCAAAGACTCAAAGGGTTGGCTGAGAGAACAAGTTTATCTACCGCCCTGAGACGTGTCTGGCATCGCAATGCTGATTGTTCAGTTGTGAACGCCTCCTTTGGAGGTCGGTGACCTCTCCGCGGTTAGAGCAAGATACCGAACTGTGGTAGGTCGGTTCTCAGATTACTATCGCGGTGATCTCTCAGAGACTCGCTAGGTGATCTCATTACTATCGCATTGATCTCTCCAGTAAAAAGTGAAAACGCTCTGCTATACAATCCGTGGTGCGTCTTCAGGACCCGCATCTTCTGACAGTATTCAGGAATGAGAGCTGTACGTATACCAACAGCTGGCGCAGAATGGCAAATGCCAACCGTGTTCACATTGCAAATGGCAATAATAATAAAAAAAGAATAATTTAGGAATAATTTGTGATTCCGCATAGTTGTGTGCATTTGTTGATGGAGAACGTCCTATTTTTACAGCTTGAAATTCCAAGCGTGTTTCACGCTACAGTTCTTGGCACTGCAATAAAAAAATTACATGGTCCACCTTTTCCTGAGACCATATTACCTCGTCGAGTCACATGACGACATTTACATATACATTAATATACCATTATGATCAAAGACTTCAGCAGTGCCATGTCACTAGTGTTTTATTATAAGCATACCCATATTTAACTAATTACCGCTTGTGTGGAACCTTCGTCATGTTAAATAAAGTTTGACAAATGTATGACATCACAACATTGGTATGAGAATTACCATTTGCGTCGAGACGTTTGTATGGCGATGGGTGTTCTTTAGAATAGAATCAGAAGAGCAGTGAATGTATTGCCAGCAAGCGAAGATACTCAGGTATATCGCATCAATGCTATACGCTCTTGCCTAACGGTAATACGAACTCATCTGTATACCACGCGTTGACATCGCCAGAGTCTAGCTTTGTTTTGCTGTTGGTGCCTTTTGTACTTTTTTCCTTTCTTTCTTCTCATGAAACCAGGTTCTTTGTGCAGGTGAGTATCATCTTCACGCATATTACGCGCCGCCACGCATAGCGCACATGCACATTTACACATCCACTCGCACAAACACATACTCGCGCCGCACACGAGGACGCTGATATACGCTCATGCACAAGCACACACGCACGCGTGCTCACCATAATTGTACACCTTCGCAAAGGAACGACCACCTGGCCGTCGTCTTTCGGTCTCGCCGATTTCGTACCTCAAGGAGCACTATGTGCAGTCTCAAACACTCGCCTAGCTACAACAATACATCTTAAGTGCCAAGAAATTATGATATTGTAGACCAAGAGATATACAGACGTGAGTGCGTGCCTGTCTGACCCTGTATTTACATGGGCGGTTCTGAGTATAGTACGGGACTATTTCGCACGCCCAACGTAATGTCAGCCAACCTATATAAACACCAGTGTTTAGTGCTTTGAAATCGGCTCTCATTGAAGTGTTCCATAGGACGTTACTGGGAGGGAATTCGAAGCAAGTAGCATGATGTGTTGAGTGTTAACTACCGTCTGTATACACGTACGGTAGCTGGACTCTAATCTTCGGTCGCTGCGGCCGACTGCGCTTCGTCACATATTGTATCCGCAATGATAAACGCGATCGTGCGAAGTGATCGCACCCCTGCAACACTCACTTAAACCGAGACGCCCTTTTTTCCAATAGCCTCCGCCACCGTGAAGCCTCTGCTGAGTATCGGCCTTACGCTGGAATAATTTTTAAGTAGGCGCGAAAGACGAATCGGGAGCCGTAGCTCGGCCGAAACCCTATTACTGGGATGCCATGCGCAGGCATCCACGGCTATACTGCCGCACGAGCTAAACGAGTGTTTCTAGCTTTTGACGCTCGTTCCATTCATGACCGCTTCGGTGCCTTGCGTCGTTTTCACCTAGACATCCCAGGCTGCGCAGCCGGGCAATTGCAATCAAATGGGCGATATGAAATTCGGGGCGTGGTCGGCACCACGCACAAAGTTCATCGAGATAATCTTACAGGCATGCGCGGCAACGCGTGCGTGCGGGTTTCCGAGAGGACGTCTTGATGTGCATAATAAGTAGAGGGCCAAGTGGGAGGGGAAGAGTGCAGATTGTTGTTGGAGCTACCCACACAGCGTGCACGAAGGGTGCGCACGGGTGCAGAAGCTATATAGAATGTATCACGTTGTGAACTGGTGGGAAACGGGTCGGGTGAGGATACAAGAAACCGGATGGGAGGCGTCAACTCCGGGTCGTCATCTATTGTAGCGCATAGCGCTACCATTTATGTTTTTTTTTCTTGCTCTTGACCGGTCATTTATCAGGAAGCTCTCAATAAGAGGCTGTACGTAGCGCGTTCACAGACACGTTTGGGACGACTCGACCCGAACACGTTACGGCCACCCAGCGAGCAGCCGAAAACGAGCGAGACGCAAGCAAATACGACGTCCACCACATAGCTAAAGACCACAATTCTGCGCTGACGTCTTGTCGCTCGTCAAGAGACACGATGTAGGACACGGGGCGTGAAATGGGTATGTTGATCTAAGGAATGGACAAATGCTTATCCCAATTTTCAGGAACAGATTATGAAGTGATTTTAAGCATTATCGGAGAATCATAAAAGTACACCCCCGAAAATAACAGCACCATCAACAATCATCGCGATTCAGTTTCACGTTGATGATGTGCCATAGTTTCGTATTAGGAGCACCTTGCGTATCGGTATCTGGCCGCAATTCAATGGAGGCGGAATGAGAAAACGCTCGCGTGCTATACTTAGGGGCACGTTAATGAATCCCACGGGGTCAGAAATATTCTAAAGTCCCTCACTACGGCGTGCCTATAATTATTTCTTGGTTATGGCACGTGAAACCACAGAGTTTAATTTATTTATTTTTATTTCCCCTAGCAGCCTCAGTGGGGCTTGCCTGCGAAGCTTAGTCGCCTAGCGGTAGAGCTTAAAATATCGCGTTATATTTGAGACGCGGGTACAAGCGTATCCTCAAGCTGGCAATTAAACTAACGAAACTTGCGTTATATGTGTGCAAATGCGGCCTCTGCGGGACCGGTTTCCACTGTTATATTTTGTGCAGTACGGCACCACTGCTAGCGAGAGGCACGACTAAAATAAAACTAATACAAATAAACGCAATGCAAAAATGCAGTCCAACAGCTTTGAAAAATAGTCCTTGACGACAATGGCACGATCTCGCGCTATTCGCGGGTCTACGTATACCGTACGGTCCTCTAATAATAATGAAATAGGCTTGTTCACTTGAGATACTTATTTTACTGCCATCCCGCGCTTTGTATCCAAGTGGTAGCGTCGTTTGGCACGCTAACTTATATTGAGAATTTCTTTGTAATGTAGTATGAAGTCAACAGACAATGAAACCAAGGAAAGCATAGGTTTACTTGCCCTTCTTTTTAATTGAAGTGTACAAATGATAAAGTAAAGGGAAATAAAGAATGGACGAGAAATCGGCGGATCCCACGCATATGTTAGAATCGGTGATGAGTAGCAAAGCTTTTTTTTTATTTTTTTTACTGAAGTATATTCGCGTGACTTCTCCCTCTTCACTTTTGTCCAGCTGAAAGCTCCTCGCTCAATGCCAGGCTGGGGTCCCATTTCGTTCATTTCTTTCTTCACGTTCGGCTTGTTTCGATACCGACTTCTTTCACTTCTTGCCTCTTGTTCTGCTTCTCTTTTCGCGAACCCACCCAGTGTCGCATTCCTATTCTGGGGGATCGTCAAGCATGTCCAGATAACCAGTGCCCCTTAGCCGGTTGCACACACCTATCTGCACATTCTCAATGACCCAAGTTGCTGCATACTCGGCGGGGCAGCAACAGCCAGCACCCACAAAGTTGGGGGAACTGTAGGCAAGCAAAGCGTTCAGGTTAAACACAACATGTCGCAGGTTTGAATCGAACCCCCGACCTCCACATTACTTTGTGATGCTCTTACCAATTAAGATATTTAAAATCTATACCTGAAGACAGTAAAGCAGCCGGAGTCGAGACCCTCGCCAAGTAATGAACGAGAATATTTTCTTAGTCACTGTGATATGAAGCCGACAGGCAATGAACACCAAGAAAAGCATAGGGTAAATTACTTGTTTAACAGAGGTGTAGAAATAATAAAGTTAGGGTAAATGAAAGTGGTCGAAAAGAAACACAATTTGCCGCATGTGAAAACCGGACCCACATTCTCGCACTATACGCGGGCGATGCTGTTACCGCTGGCGCGGCGCTGTTCTCCTATTCCTTTTTCTTCGGCGTTTGCGCGTGGCCTTTCTTGCAAATACTCGTAATGTTCATCTGGACAGATAATTCATAAGCAGTGACGTAATGCGATTAAAATATGTGGGCTTTCTTTTTAAAAGAAATAAAGGAAATTGTGCGAGAAGAAAGAAAAGACCATGTGCAAGTCCAGCCGCGAACTGAAATTAACACGAATTTACAGAAAATATCAGAAAAATAAATGATGTTAATAACACAAGCACAAGTCCGTGATCAGCACAGAAGGGAAGAAAAATTGCATTAGTGCACCTAGCTAGTCCATATATTCTCTACTTCTTCCCTTCTTTCTTTCTTTCTTTCCTAGACGCTCCAGTAACCAAGTCGCGTTTGCGTACTTTCTCAGGAATGTAATCTCTGTTCGCAAGGAGCACGAAAACTGGTCTCGCGTGTGAAAACCGGAAGCACGCGTAGTCCGTACCTTAGCAGGAAGTTGCGTTATTTTTCGTGGTCCGCCTATATACTCCTAGTGCTCCTCTCTCTCTCTCTCTCTCTCTCCATCTATCTCTCTTGTGCATCACGCACTCTCACAAACAAGGTATGGGAGACCCGTAACACGGCTGATCAACTATAACGCACGCGATGGGACTCTCGCAAACCTCAATGGCCGTGTGAGAACACAGTGCCGTAACCCAAATAACGGACTCGGCTCCGCTAGGTGACGTCACAGCGAGGCCATCTTTCTGCGTCGGTGGATGCTCTTGTTTTGCTCTGGTGCCGCTTGGGTCGACACTACGATGTAGCGCTCGCCTCCTGGCCTTTTTTTTTTTAACTGTACACTAAAAAGAAACACTAGCTAAGTTAGTTTAGAAAGTTTTCTTTTCTAAGTTAGTTTAAACTAATAACGTATTCTTATTAAACTCCATTGTCGTTAATTTCGCGCTACGAGGTTGTTACTAGAAAAAAAAAGAAGAAAGGCCACGCTTGCCGTTCTTTTTAAATACGCGCCGAAACGTTAGCGCCAGTACGTCAGTGCGGCGTCATTAATTTCAAAGTGTTTTCTTGTAATTGGCACGTTGCGGCGCCAGCAAAGGTTCTCGAAAATTTGCCAAGTTCAATCCCTAATTTCTTTAGAGTACGATATAGTGCGTTTTTGCCAATAAACAATTAAGTGCGAGTTCATTTGGTATCTTTTAATGACTGTCTAAAAGGAGAGGTTAAAAATCAAAGGGAATTTGACCCATTCTGCGGAAACCGGGAGTGCGGATATAAATACATTTTGTGTTAAAAATGCAGTATTATGACATCGTGTGCTGTCGAGCAGGCCACTTGGCTGTTCACAAGCTCGGAATTAACGTATCTAAGTAACTAGGCCTGAGCAAACGCAGTCAAAATATGTGACGTGAAGGCGCGCTGTAGCAAAAACTTTAGAATGGCTTCGCCACCTGTCTTTCGTGTTCATGGCAGAAGCAGTTTTTCTAGATGTCTACCGAAGACTTCGGCTTCACGGAAAACTACATGGTCGCCCCACATGATCGCCCCACACACACACACACAAACAAAAAAACCCACATATATCAAGTGGGCGTACACCTATAGCCAATGTTACACTACTTCTGCAGGTGTTCCAATTACCGACTATGTTCTCTACGGAATTACGCGACGGCACAACAGACGTTACTTAAATACCTGCACTACTACAGCCATCCCACTTCGAGCACGTCATTGCTTTAATCAAACGAATTCGTTTCTTTGGCTCTTTCTTCCGTTTTAAATTGAATGGCCCACGTTGCCTTTTTCGCTCATTTTCGTGCATCCAACGGGTGCGTTGGAGTACAAAAGAGCCACAACAGGGGGTGAAGGTCCGCTGCAGATTCTGGAGCAGTGCACGTTGGGCAGTTCACGAAGTCTTCGGGTGTTAAACTCCAGGCTAAGGTGACGGAGACTAAGGGCAGGGACCTGTCTTCGCACCTTCCGTAAGTTTCACTTTCTCCTATCTCTGACACGAGCAAAATACTCTCGTAGGGCTGCCTTTGAGTCGCAGAAACAGGCACAGCCAACAGTAGCCAACACAGTCAACAGCACTCGACAGTAGATCTCGCCTTATCCAGTTAAGCCAACGTGAGACTCCAGCCGGCAGCAGTTGCCACATTGTCAAATCCTTGTTCCTGACTATACACAGGTTCATTCGCCTTGTGTTCGCAGTATCTCTACGTCTACGAATAATTATGATAGTTGCCAGCCAACCAGCGCTGCACGAAACGAAAGACCAAATGCATACCAACTTGCTCAGGTTTCAATTTTAAAGCCAACCATTCTTTAGGATGTAAGATAAATTGGTTTAGCACAACCAGAAATGTCAGCTTTCGTTGCGTACAATAACCGAGATGGATTCGAATACCCGAAAGCGCTCGTCGCAACAGATGTAAGGGACAGAAATAACGACGTAGCAAAGGCGCGGAGCATGTCGAACATCCGGTTCACATCTCCTCGCTGCTCAGCAGTAAGGGCTTAACGAGCTCGTAAGACCGTTCAAGATTAATATCTTTCGGCAGGGGTATCACCGTGAGCTTGTCAGGTGCCGCCTACCAACGGTGGGGTTAATTAATGATGGAAACACCGTGGGTCTGACTTGAAGTGTTGGAGGGTTTGTCCGTTTCGTGACCACTCGGTGCTCGTGTGTCGGTACATATCAGCATCGAATGCTCATTGCTTCTTGTAGGCGCAGGCTACAGGCCGTTATCTGCCCAAGAATATCCGCACACTGATGAACACCCCACGGCGAGCGAGCGCAAAGAGGCAAGTTTATTCTGTCAACTCGGCAGACTCATTTAGAACACCGACAGTCGCATCGTTCAACGAATTCTTTACCGAAGACAGCTGGAAACGTTCTCGCTTTAATTAAGACCCGTCTGTGAAGTACATAAAGGGCGAAGTCTAGCAGACCGTCGTATTGACGATTTTATTTATTGTTACGTTAGGCTGCCGTCAATCTTGGTGGTTCATAGCTGGTGATGCACGTTGAAGGTACCAGTGAAGACCAAGGATCCGGTGGGCGTCAGCAGTACGTTGCAGTGCGTGGCAGTATATATTTGAGCTAAACCCCAGCCGTTCTGACTTCAGTGCGAATATAATGATGTGGGTGAGCCATGATGCTTACTCAAGAGTTGCAAGTACTGAATTGAGAGCATCCAACACTTGCATTGCCCTTCGCGCTGACGGATTGTGCAGGTTATTTAAGAGCATTCGAAGGGTATTCATCAGAGACCGGAGCATCATAACGACTTGCCGGTCTTCTTCGGGCAATTTGTCAGGAACCCGCGCTGCCCGCTCTACAGCCGTGTTCAGCTGTATCACTTGACGTGGCTCCGGCTCCGGCTGTGGCATCAGCTGCGGCATCGCCTCCGGTTGTGGCATCGGCTGCGGCATCGCCTCCGGCTGTGGCATCTCCTCCGGCTGTGGCATCGGCTGTACCACCGACTGTGGCATCGGCTGCGGCATCAGCTGTGGCTTCGGTTGTGACTTCCGCTGTTGTACTGGCTTTGGCTGTTGCTTTAGTAGTGAGGACCAAGTTGGTATTGTTCTCCAACTTAAATTACAGATTACTGGCTAACAAGGAACTGCGTAGAGAAGTTCTTGTCTACCTGTGTGAGAGGTAGCAAAATAGCATTTAGGTTACAATCACTGATAATTGGGTTTCAGAGCGAAATGGTAGAGCACGTTGCTTTAGCGTGTTGACGATGATTTCGTGACACACTTACCTAGGAACGACTTTTGTCATTAAATTAATTTAGTCAATAAAGCCATTAAAATTAATTCGATTTCCGCAGCTATGCCAGCTGACCACCACCGGGCCCAACACGGGGACGCGGCGTATCCCGGTGGAAACGCAGACGTACGCTAGCTGTACATAGCTACTATAACCTAATGTAATATACCCAGGGTTGGAAAAGTACTTATCATTTGTTATAACACTCGCTGAAAAGTTCCAAATATGCCGTCTTTTTTGTTTTTGTGGCGCTCTGCAATGTCACAGCACCTCATGATCTCACGCGGTATCAGACCGACCTGTTACATAAAAATATTCACGCCATGGCGCAAGCAATTGTGAAGACCATGGTGTCTTGGCACTAACATCTTCCCACGGCCAACATTTGCAATGTCGTCAGAATTTCACATCTTTCTACGCAAACGCACTCCCACAGAGTTCTTCCGGCTGCCACTCTCGTATCAGGGGATTTTATAACAGCTGTGCGCTCCAAATGCACTCGTGCTTGATGCGCTGTGTAAGAATGTACTGCCTTCGGGATCGTCGCACTAAAACGGTCAGGTACCTGGCAGGAAAGTTGTTCTATGTCCGACAAGAATACTTCGCATTAATAAAGAGTTTAATTGCGTGTGTAGGAGAGGTCGGCACCATATAGAAGAAGTCGCCTTTTCTTTCTGTATAAGCCAAACAACACATATTGAAGTTGATTGAATGGAATTCTGGGGCTTTACGTGGCAAAAACACAATTCGTTTATGAGTCACGGCGTAGTGGGGGACTACGGATTATTTCGACCACCAGGCGATCTTTAACGTGCCCCCATTGCACGGAACACGGGCGTTCTCGCATAACGCACACGTCGAAATGCGGTCGCCGCGGCCGGGATTTGATCCTGCGACCACGTCTTTAGGAGTGAAACATCATAACCGTTAAGCCATCATGGCTGGTACATATTTAAGTTAGGTCACCTCATGTATATATATAATATTCCTGATATGTTTATGCCCTGATGAGAACATTGGGCAAGTTTAAGGGAGGCATCATAATCATATGCAAGGGTTCCAGTGCGCATATAACGGTGTGATGGGAAGCGATCACTGTGGCCACCCTAGAAACACTGCGGAAAGCTATGAAGAGGAGTGGTCTGTGCCTGTTAAATTATGGCGCCACAACAGTTCCATAGGGGATATAGTCAGTCCAGCTGCCTAGCTCAAACGTCATCCTAGAGCGATCGCGAGGAATCTAAGAACAGCGATTGCGCATAGAATGATGTTAAATTAGTGCCGAAACAACGGAGCGACCTCACAAGGAAACTCTCTAAGTGTCAATGGGAACAAAAATGGCCGTATCCCTTAAGACTGAACACGACAGTACAAACAACGAACACTGATACATAAAAAAGGAAAGAACGGTTTTTACCGCTCTTTTATTATAACTAGACAATACTTCTGTCGCCAAAACGTTTGTTCAGTGTTATATTAGAAGCTATGCATTCTTGCGTTGTTGGTAAGCGAGGCCAAAAAGTGAAAAACACGATATCTAAGATGCCCCCGGGCGAAAAAAATAAAGCTGTTAAAGAAGCACTTCCTTGGTATCATTCCGATAAGACACAGCGTGATTTATACCCTTTACAAACGAGGCAAGGTGAAAACCTCGCAGCTCAAAAGAATCAACAAGTTATGCATGGAGCAACTAGCAACAATTACACATGCGCGAAGCCACGCATAAAATAGATGTAAAAACATGAAGTGCGCGACAGCTGGTGCGAGGATTTACCGGGCCACATAAAACCAACAACTTCAGTTCTTCAAACTTCAGTCGCTTTAACATACAACACAATGCGCTCGTGCAGTCGTGCTGCCTAGCTAGCGCAACGCGGTAAAGAAGCGGAAAACAATATAAGCGGCAAACGGCATTCCGAACTTAAGCGAAATGCCTTTAAAGCGCACGCTGCACTGCAGACGAACTTGGTCGCTTACACGTCTAACTATGATCGAGTAGAAAAAAACACCGACGAGACAAAGGAGGATGAGAACAAGAAATTTCCCGCCGAAGCGACGATCCATTTTTGCTACCGTTGCTCCTGCTGATGAGGCTTTGCGGGGAATGATTAGAACCGTATCGCCGGCGCGTTTTCTCCGGTATTTGAGCCCCCCATCCTGCAACAATTCTTCTTCGATATTCCTTGAAGCTTTGGCCACCACACACATGCGAAGGGTGTTGCCTATTTTTCTCTGAAAACGTGAATAAGACAGAGAAGCACTATCAACGACACAACAAACTACGGCGCGCGGCTGGATCCTCTCACGTGTGTTCTGCACAAGGCCGCCACCAGTGGCGCGTCCGTCGGCGCGCACTACGCGTATACTTTTAGTCAAGATTGAACGTCGAGTGAAGGCACGTTATTTAATATAGAGGCATAATGCTTAAAATGGCAATCTCGTTTTTGCAGTCCAACCTCATACCCTCGCCTATAGCGTCGACAGCAGCAGCCGATCCCTAGTCATGCGAATCCAGTCCTAGATGGACACAGCGCCCCTACCCCCCACAAAAAGCTGGCTCTTCCTTAATCGAGAGTATATGTAGGCATGAAATCGCTACCGGCAAAGCAGATTGGTAGCGGTAATTACTACGATAGATAGATAGATAGATAGATAGATAGATAGATAGATAGATAGATAGATAGATAGATAGATAGATAGATAGATAGATAGATAGATAGATAGATAGATAGATAGATAGATAGATAGATAGATAGATAGATAGATAGATAGATAGATAGATAGATTTTATTAAAAGAATAATCAGAAAAACCGCGCTAATGGTCGGGGCCCCTAGTCCAGAGCTCCGCTGGCTCTTGCCATCTTCTCAGCTCTCTTTATCAGCTTGAGCTGGTCGTCGAGGGCCGAGCTGGACAGCAGTGCCTCCCATTGCTCCCTCGTGGTGTGTCAGGGTGTTCTATGTTGTGTAGTGTGCCTACCCACGTAATGTGGCATAGGGTTGGTGTGGCTCCACACCACGGGCATGCGTCCCCGTAGGCTGTGGGGTGTATCCGATGCAATATGTGTAGGTTCGTGTAGGTGCCTTTCTGGAGCCTACGCCAGGCAGTGGCATCCTCTGTATTTAGATTTCGATGGGGTGGTGGATATCGCAAGCGGCGCCCACTGTGGTAGTTCACGATGGCTGAAGGTCGACAGGGTCCGGGTCTTCTGCAGCCGGCGTGATGAGTGCTCGGTTATGTACGAATTCTCGAGCTGCTCTGTGGGCCTACAGGTTGCCCGTGATGCCAGTGTGGTCCGGTGTCCAGATGACGGTTTGGGTGGTGAAGTCCTCAGGGTCCTCCTTGAGTATTTGGGCTAGGACTTGTGCAGCAGTTCTTCCAATTCTTCCCTGTAGGAAGTTGCGGCAGGCCTGCTGGGAATCCGTGAGGATCTTCAGTGGTTGGTTTGCGTGTAGGCCCTCGCGGATGGCTAACGCGTTGGCCAGCTCTTCGGCTTTCGTAATCGTGCAGGGGCGGGTCGATGCAGTGGAGGTAACGTGGCCTCGGTGGTCGCACGCCACCACCACTGCGCCCTTGTTTTTCGTCCCATACATGGCGGCGTCCGTGAAACGGGCCGTGGTATTGAACCTGAACGCTTTCTCCGTGTAGTGGGCCCTTGCCCTCCTCCTGCCGGAGTGTAGGTTAGGGTCCATGTTGCGTCGTATCGGGGCAACGTGAAACCTGTCCTGGACATGACGAGGTATCAAGCAGGTTTCTTGGGTTCGTTTTGTTATAGCTGGGAACCCCAAGGTAGGACCTGCTGTCCCGTGCGAGTCCGCGCAAGTCTCTGTTGTTGCGAGACGTAAAGGGCTTCTGTCAGTTCGCTGAGGGTGTTGTGCAACCCTAGCGCCAATAATTTTTCAGTCGATGTACTCATCGGCAGGCGGAGAGCGGTCTTGCTACGATTGTTCATAACCATCTAACAAGCATCACATCTATTTGCGGCGCGCCGGACGCTGACGGCCAGGCCAGGCATCGTGGCGCCATCTCTCGAAGAAGGCGGCGCAAAGCCGCGCCGCGGAACTCGCGGACCGCTGGCGTTGAAAAGAGCACAAGCAACACTTTCTCCGCGCTAAAAGATGACTATAAACAGTATTTATTTATTTATTTTGTAACTTTTGACAAGTGCTATCGTCAATGTTCCTTCTATTGCGACTTCAATAACGTTCTTCTGGGAAGTGTGAGGCCTTATACATTTCGCTGGAACCACAGTTCTCGCCTCCTGAACTGCGATATTTAATTTTCCTGGCGAAAAGGGCTCCGACGCCGGTGCATCAGGGAAAGCGAGCGGCGGCGAGGACAAGGTGAACGGCGAGCGGCGGAGAATGCGGTGTCGACGACAGGAGGAGAGTCAAAGGTGTCCGAATAGTTGCGGCGTTGCTGGAAACGTGGCGCATATGGGCGCACATTGTTGGGGACGTTCGGTGTAAGGAGGCGACAGTGACGTGCTACGTGTCCAGCACGGCCACAATAAAAACAAATCGGGCGATTGTCTTCCGTGCGCCAATGATCTTGAGGTCGTGCGTACTGCACCAGTGGCCGGACTGGAGCAGATACGGGCGGGCGCAAAGGCGGGCGAAGGGGACCGTAGGTCTGTGGTGCAGGCCTCGAAGCGACTTCGGCGTACGTCAGGGGAGCGGCAACCGGAGCCTGCTGGAGAGAAGGTGGAATGTGGTCGGCTACCTGCTCCTTGATGGCAGATTGAAGAGCGGGCTTCAACGGAGAATTCGACTGTCTGTGTGTAAGGGGAATCAGAGAAAGCTGACGAGCCACCTCTTCACGGACGAACTCCTTGATCTGCAGCAACAGCGACGTGTTATCCGGGGAAACAGCCAAGCTCGACATTGAAGTCGCCTGAGGAGGAGATTGGCGGGTGGCTATGCGTTGTTTGCGGAGTTCGTCGAAGCTTTGGCAGAGACTGACGAGTTCAGAGACTGTCGCCGGATTTTTCGCCAACAGCATCTGGAAGGCGTCGTCTTCAATGCCTTTTAAGATATGGCGGATCTTCTCGGCATCAGCCATTGTGACGTCAACGCGGTTGCAGAAGTCGACAACTTCTTCTACATAACTTGTAAATGTCTCCCCGCACTGTTGCGCACGACTGCGCAAAAGTTGCTCGGCGCGAAGCTTGCGAACGGCGGGGCGCCCGAATACCTCCGTCACGTTAGTTTTGAAGGATGTCCACGTCGTGAGATCACGTTCATGGTTGCCGTGCCACACGCTGGCGACACCGCTCAAATAAAAGGATACGTAATTCAGTTTTTTGGTGTCGTCCCAGTGGTTGTGGATGCTCACCCGGTCGTAGTCAGCGAGCCAGTTTTCTACGTCACGGTCTTCGGTACCGCTGTAGATGGGTGTCTTCGGTACCGCTGAAGATGGGTGGGTCGCGTTGACGCAACGGGCCGGGGCAGACCATGGTAGTCACCGGGGCAGCGGGTTGTGGTTGCGGTGGTCCTTCTTCCGGCATAATGAAGACAGGCTGCAGTGTCCGGTTGCGAAGTTCCAGAATTCCTGTTGTACCCAGCACCTCCACCAATTGTAAAGGGAGTTTATTCGGGTCGTAGAGAAGCAGCAATCAACGCGGCAACAGCGGGTAGGGCACAGCCAGCGAACGAACTGGGTACGAGCCACGCGATGGCAACGGGGCTTTTCAGCCTGCTGATCTTCTTCGTCACAATTTATTTATTTATTTATTTATTTATTTATTTATTTATTTATTTATTTATTTATTTATTTATTTCATTACTTTCAATGCCCAAAGGCGTTACAGAAGCGGACATTGCGCTAGAGCGTAAAAAGGACATGGACAGGAACATGAAAAAAGTCCCCGTGTTCCTGTCCGTGTCCTTTTTTACGCGCTAGAGCAATGTCCCTTGTCCCTTCATATGAGTAACCACCAACTAGCCCAGTGTTCTGCCTTAAATAAAATGTTACAGAAGGGAGTGGGAGGGAAAGAAATACATAATTGCTGTGATTGTTGGCGACTAGTATATACAATAATAATTGTCGACAGCGAATTTAAATCGAGAGACACTTGGAAGGGTGACGAAAGAGGTGGGCACGTGCTTCAATTACCTCAATGTCTTTGGCAAGAATGAATCGGAAAATAGGGTTGTATGGCAAAAAGGGTTTTCAACTTAATGACGGTGATTAGTATGACAAGATAAATAAGATGGCTCATTAAGAAATTCATTTTTCAGCTGTGGATTATGAAAAATCTGATGAAATGAGAATAAACGAAACTCTTTTCATCGCAGAGAAAGGTTAGGAAGCTTCAAAATGTGTTTCATCGACGATGCACCTGAAAAGTGGGAATAATTTGACAGAATGAAACGTGCAATACAGTTTCGCGCTGATTCTTATTGGTTATTAAGAAATTTTTTACTGGGATCCCACAAAGAGCATGCATATTCAAGCATAGACCTTACAAGTGTTTTGTTTAATGTTAATTTAAGAGAAGATGGTGCCCTTGAAAAATCTAACGTGCGATTAGCATTGTTAACGACGTGGTTAACATGGGTTTGCCCAGAAATGTTAGCAGTCAGGCGAACACTTAAGTACTTATACGTGGTAACTTCGTCTAGTATATAGTATTAACCTCGTCTAGTATAACTGTATCTGCATTTTTAACGTCCCACTATAGGAAATTACAAATAAACCTTAAGCGTACTAGAAGTTACAGCTTGAGTGATATTCCACAAACATTAGAAAGAACTCGAAAGCAATATTTTTTGAAAGTTGCTTGGGCAGTAACTAGCGTATGTAATGCGGTCCTTTCCAAAGGGTTGAGGCATTTTCTTACGTTTTAATTGGTTCCCCGGCTGATCTCCTTTTGTTCGCACAGCGAGTCTCGTCTACTACAGCGCTAGCTACGTTTTGTGGTGCTTCCGCAACATCGCAGAACGATCTCAGCAATCAAATAGAGCAATGTACCCCAGAATGCGAAAACTACGGGTGATAGTATGGGGTCATCTTGAAGAACAATTGTTCAAACTCGGTGAAGCCGAGTTTCTTCGCCGCTGGTCTACGCGGTACATAACCGTCTCCCGAGGCAAAATCTTTCTACAGCCAGAATAATGCTCAATTCTATTACCTGAGTTGAGACTGTATATGTATGTGCCCCGGGTACCTTTCATAAATTCGAGGCTGACAATAATGCTTTTGCGTGGATACGGTAATGAGTTTTGTTGTTGTTGTTGTTGTTGTTGTTGTTGTTGTGTGTGGCAAAGCCAGTGTCAAGAAGGCACCATTTATTATTTCATTTGTTAATCTGTTTTGTTTACATCAAGTATGATGTACTACATGTGATGTGCCTTATATTGTACTTTTCGTCCATACCACAGTTGTAAGCGTGCCTACGGGTGAATAAATTTCCTTGTCAGAAATTGCGGAAACTACGGGTGATAGTATGCGGTCATCTTGAAGAATAGTTAGTTGTTCAAACTCGGTGAAGCCGAGCTTCTTCGCCGCTGGTCTACGCGGCACATAACCGTCTCCCGAGGCAAAGTCTTTCTACAGCCAGAATAATGCTCAATTCTGTTGCCTGAGTTCAGACTGTATCTGTATGTGCCCCGGGTATGTTTCATAAATTCGAGGCTGACAATAATGCTTTTGCGTGGACGCGGTAATGAGTGTTGTTGTTGTTGTTGTTGTTGTTGTTGTTGTTGTTGTTGTTGTTGTTGTTGTGTGGCAAAGCCAGTGTCAAGAAGGCACCATTCATTATTTCATTTGTTAATCTGTTTTGTTTACATCAAGTATGATGTATTACATTTGATGTGCCTTATATTGTACTTTTCGTCCATACCACAGTTGTAAGCGTGCCTACGGGTTAATAAATTTTCTTGTCAGCAATTGCGGAAACTACGGGTGATAGTATGGGGTCATGTTGAAGAATAGTTGTTCAAACTCGGTGAAGCCGAGCTTCTTCGCCGCTGGTCTACGCGGTACATAACCGTCTCCCGAGGCAAAGTCTTTCTACAGCCAGAATAATGCTCAATTATGTTGCCTGAGTTGAGACTGTAACTGTATGTGCCCCGGGTATCGTTCATAAATTCGAGGCTGACAATAATGCTTTTGCGTGGACGCTGTAATGAGTTTCGTTGTTGCTGTTGTGTGTGGCAAAGCCAGTGTCAAGCAGACACCATTTATTATTTCATTTGCTAATCTATTTGTTTACATCAAGTATGATGTATTACATGTGTTGTACCTTATATTGTACTTTTCGTTCATACCACAGTTGTAAGCGTGCCTACGGGTGAATAAATTTCCTTGTCAGCAACGATGCACGGATGCTTCCTTCCGAGTGCGCGGATAACGGAGGTCGCCGACAGCGGGAGGTCAGAGCATTTCATACCTAATATGTGGAACCCTCGACCTATGGTGATCGATGTAATCGAAGCTTTTTGTCCTGTGTGCTTTCAGAGACAATAATTTGTGGTGATGTTGACGGCGATTGCATAATTTCTTCAACGTTCAGATTAACAGAAGACTGGTGAGTTTATGTTAAACACCTCTTTGCGTGCGCCATGGCTGCTTGTCGGCGTAGAACACAGAACACGTAGGTGTAAGTGTTTGCTTGAGGCATTCTTGTGAGCCACACTTTATAACCCCTGCGAGGGTTGAGCACGTTCATTGACTCACATGGCACATCGCATCGTGGCAGAAGTATTGAACCTTAATGAAATTATGGGGCTGTAGGTGCAAAAACTACAATCAAATATGAGGCACGCCGTAGTAACGGACTTCGGATTAATTGTAACACCGTGGTGTTCTTTAACGTGTCCGTAAATCTCAGTGCAGGAGTGTGTTTCTTTTTTTCGCCCCCGTCGAAATGCGGCTGCCGCGGTTGCAATGAAATCCACCACCTCGAGAAATGTCAAAAAGCTACCGCGGCGGGCACGAGAATTGTTGGTTAGACGTGTGACTGCTTCCGTAGTGTCGCCTAGACAGCAAGGTGCGCTTTAAGCCGGCTCTGCTTCTGCACGGCTTGCGTGAGTTGTTCGCTTGAGAAACTTGCTAAGTGTTTTTTTTTCAGAAGTAGCAGACACTTACCGTACCGTGCGTTGAACTTCAATTTATCCCGTTTGCGCGCAACCGCTGATGTGTCCTCACGTCTCCTTTTCCCTGTCCCACCTTCTTGTATGGAAGCTGTGAGCGAAGAGTGGAAAGGCTGTTATTCACACGTTTCACGACTGTTATCACTTCTACCCATTCTCGGCCTCCTCGCCTCTCTCCTCTCTACCGTTCTTTCAGCTTCGCTCCGGACTTGCACATTAGTAGAAAGATAAGCGCTGCAATTTCTGCAATGGTTTTGCGGAGATCAACGATGATTACAGCTATCAAGGGTTGGGGTGGGCAATTTCAGCTTGTCCTGGGAGCTTTAGAGGGTACTGTGCACATTCAACGCGGCGCAAAGGAACGAACGAGTTTCTCGCGTCACCTTCATTCTCTGTCGCGCTCCTGGCATCTATACACATGACCTGAGCCTCCCCCCCTTCCCCCTGACATGGTGTGCGAGACTGTGACAACAGCAGCAGCAGTGTGAAAGTCGAAGGAAGAGGTGAAACAAGCTTTGCCTAAAAAACACCCAAAGGAAGGACGAAGGTGACGAGGGAATAAATTTATTATCAGCGCACTCCAGGATATCCCTCTAGACACTTGCACAGGTCCAGCTTTCTGGCGACAACGCTTTTGCTCAGCTTTACCTTGTCCTTGAGCTCAGTAATTGTGCTTCAGTTCTTCAACAAGTAGGACGCAACAATTTCATTCAGCCGTACATTATTACTGGGTCAGAGCCGAACGGCGTCAGCTGTGGGTTCTCCTTGGTAGATATCATCGCAAAGTCACGTCTGTGCACTGCATGGGCAAAAAGAGAATCTGTCAACCAACCCGCATGTATAGGCTGCTGGGAAAACCGAATCTGAAACGCATGATCGCAGATTGCGAAAGAAGCAAGAGAGAGAGAGAGAGAAATTTATTTACAGAAAGGCAGAGAGGTCGGCCTGAGCTATAACTTGCTCTGGCCTGCTACTCTACTCTGGGGAAAAGGGACGGGGAGGGAAAGGGCTGATGAATGATGATGGTATAAGGAAGAGATGCGTATATACAAATTCACAGAGTTGTGGTATCTCTAAAGGCGTGCGTCCAGCCCAGTGGCTTGGAGAAAAGCTACAGCGGCTCTTGTTACCAGGGCTGCGCTGGTTGCATTAGGCCAAGGACCTAAAAGAAACTCGTCCGATAGCGGTCTCTCATGGATGTTTGCTATGGAAGAGACAAGTTGCTGTCGTTCTTGCGCGTACGCGGGACACACGCAAAATATATGTTCAAGTGTTTCTGGCACCTCACAGCATTCACAGTTTGGGCTAGTATCACTGGCACCTATCATATTTCTATAACGGTTGGTGAATGCGACACCAAGGCGAATCCGGTGCACCATGCTCGTGTGGTTTCTATTGAACTTGTGAGGCATACGAAATCTCATTTCTTGGTCCCATTTGTGTAATCGCTTGTGTCGTCGATCTGGTTGGGCCCAGTGTTCCAACGTAGAGTTGCGGTTTACGCGACGAAGTAGGGCGTTTGTGTCTGTTCGTGAGAACGGAATGCGTACTTCACAAGCATTATCTAAAGCAGTTTTTGCTTCAGCGTCTGCCTGTTCGTTCCCTATCACGCCACAGTGTGATGGTATCCACTGAAAGGTGACATTGTGGCCATTTCTTGTTGCGTGGTCGAGATACTCTGTAATTTCTATAGCCATAGAATAATACGGGCCCCGTCTGAGGACAAAGTCAATCGTTTGCAGAGCTGGCTTGCAATCGCAGAATATCGTCCATGCGCGAGGACGCTCCTCGGAGAGAAATCGAAGTGCTTCCCGGATAGCAACAAGTTCTGCGGCAGTTGATGTTGAGCTATGGTCTAGTTTAAACCGGCGAGCGATGATCATATGTGGAATGACGAAGGCCGCAGTGGAGGCATATGGTGTGACAGAGCCATCGGTATACACATGTACAGTATCTCCGTACTCTGTAGAAATGTGCAACAGGGTGAGTTGCCTGAGGCCAATAGATGGAACGAAAGACTTTTTAGTAATTCCAGGGATCTGCAATGTAACGACAGGTTTAGGCAGAACCCACGGGGGTGTTCTCGGAATACAGTCGGGAGAGAATCTTGTCGGCAAAACACTCTGATGCCGCGTTATAGTCGTTGAAAAGCTGGAATCTGGGTGTGTGGTAGGGAGCGATGACAGAGGATGGTGCCTGTGTCGGGTCAACACGCGGAGGTACATTCGAAGAGGCTCGCAGAGCAAGTACACCCGAATAGGACAAGCACGAGCTTCCGCTATTGTTCCATTGGTTGACGTGCATCGTGGGAGGCCCAAACATGTGCGCAATGCTTGAGCTTGAATGCTCTCCAGCGCGCGCACACAACTAAGTCCCATGCTTGAGAGCGCCGGCATGCTGTACCGTATATACCCTACGAATAGTGCTCGGTACAATTGGAGTAATGACGACTCCGAGGGGCCCCATCTTGTTGCTGCCACGACGCGAAGGACGTGAACAAAACTCTTCAGCTTTGACTTCAGTGCGGCGACGTGTCTTGACCAAGATAATCCCCGGTCTATGACTAAGCCAAGGAATCTGTGGTGTGTAACCGTAGGTATCGCTACGCCGTCAACAATGATCGGATACATGCTCATTCGTTTTCGCGTGAACGTAATCACAGAACACTTTTCAGTTGAGAGTCGGAGGCCTTGACGCCGAAGATACTTAGCTGCGATTGTCACTGCACGTTGAAGCCTAGCACGCATTTGGGGACGGGTGGCTCCAGATGCCCATATGCATATGTCGTCGGCATATGTGCTAATCTTTACCGTGCTAGGAAGTTCGGATGCAAGGCCAATCAATGCAACATTGAAAAGAGTTGGACTGAGAACTCCCCCTTGTGGAACACCTCGATGTATATGGTACTGTCCGGTGTCGCCATCACTTGTCGACATATACACCGTGCGGCCACTGAGGTAGCTAACAACCCATGTATATAGTCGGCCACCGATGTCTAAATCTTCCAGTGCATCAAGGATTGCATAATGCAGTACATTGTCGTATGCACCCTTAATATCCAGAAAGACAGCTCCAACTAACCGACGTCGACTTCTTTCCTGTTCAACAGTGGAGACCAAGTCGATAACTCCGTCAATCGAAGAACGGCCTCTTCTAAATCCGTGCATAAAATCAGGAAAGCAATTATTTCTCTCTAGATACCATTCCAGTCTTGACAAAACCATTCTTTCCATTACTTTGCCGACGCAACTGGCTAAGGCGATCGGTCTGTAGGAGGAAAGCTCGTTGGGGCACTTTCCCGGTTTAAGCAGCGCTACAACGCGACTGCATTTCCAACCATCTGGAACATTTCCTTTCTCCCACGTCGCATTATAAAAAGATAGGAGAAGACGTCGTGATTCGGTGCCAAGATGGCAGAGTGCAGCGTACGTGATTCCGTCTGGTCCTGGTGCCGAGGAGCGTCGAGAAACTGAAAGCGCAGCGTCAAGCTCTTGCATCGTAAACGGTACTTCGAGCCGCTCATCAGGTGACGGGGGTGCGATGGTGACAAGGGATGAAGTCACTGCATTAGAAGCGTCCACAATCAGTTTACAGTAGTCCTCTGCTACCTCCAATTCGGTCCGGCGTTGATGTAGAGCCACCGCATGGAATGGGTGTCTTTGTTGTGGAGTTGCCTGGAGACTTCGTATGACCCGCCATATCTTAGATAGAGGCTGTCTTGGATCTAGGGATCCACAGAAAGCCCTCCAACGCTGTCTGTCAAGCTTCTCCAGATGTCGAAGAACATGTCGTTGAGCTCGGCGACTGCTCGAAAGATCGGACGGTGACTTTGTTCTTCTGTATCGCCGTTCCGCGCGGCGACGGATCGCACGAAGGGCCTCATATTGTATGTCGACCGATGACCTGTGCCTCGGTATGCTGACTTCTCTAGTTTTGTCCCGCAGGGTAGAGGCAATGATGTCCTCTATTTCGGATGGAGATGTCATACTCTGACAGGTGGTGTCGACAGAGGTCTTAAATGCAATCCAGTCTGTTTGACGAATGCAACGTGAGGCTGAACGGCGAAACCAGCTAAAGTGAACGTAAGTGGGGAGGTGGTCGCTACCATGAGTCTCTAGATCCGTCGACCAGGATGCTGAAGACAGAAGGCTCCTTGATACAAACGTTAGGTCAAGACAACTGCTGTAGGACGTGCCACGAATAAATGTAGGAGACCCGTCATTGAGCACATTTAGTCCCCGACTACACATAAAGTCAGCCAAGTATTTGCCACGAGAATTCATCGAAGTGCTACCCCACAGGGGATGGTGCGCGTTAAAGTCACCAATCACAATATGAGGGCCTTGCGATGCTTGCAGCAGAGACATCAGGTGCGAGCAATCGATCCTCGCTCTTGGGTGGATATATCCTCCAATCACTGTAACCGTGCGACATCTGTATTTTATGGTGAGGCATACGTAATCATTAGTAGTATGCGATGGGACGTCATGTCTGAAATACACCAGGTCGTGACGTATACAAACTAATACTTTGCTCGAGGGTTGGTCGTTACGAGACCACATCTGGACATAACCAGAAATACGGAAAGAAGAATCCATATTAGGTTCACAGATAACAATAACTGGAAATTGGTATTTAAATACCCGCTGTCGGAAATCCGACAAACGACCACGCAGACCGCGAGCATTCCATTGCATAACAAACGATTGATGCATCCGTTCTTCAAACATTATCGCCATACTTGCTTAGTGAAGAACCACTAGCAGTGGTTCCAAGACTTCAAGTAGCTGCACGGCAGCCTTGGCAGCCGGGGTATTTAGGCCGGAAAGAATCCTGCGCATGGAGCCCATCAAATTTTTCACCATACTCGTGACGTCAATGTCATCCATCTTTTCATTTTCTTCAGTATGTGTAGGAGCGGTGCATAAGGGATTTCCCACAGGCCTTGATGGTAACGAGGGCCACTGAGTCTCCGATGTGGCTAGTGCCGATGATGGGTCGCCTTGTACTTTCGCGGCATACAAAGGCTTTGAGGCACGTGCTTCTTCATTCCTGAGACGAAGAGGGGGTGGATGTTGCACTTGAGCTGTCGTCCCTCCAACGCGAGGAGGGCTGCGATCCCGTTGATGTCGGTTTCGTGAACGACGTCTGCGGTGGCGGATAGCCCTTGCCGCTTCCCTGTGCGTGGAACGATCTCTACCCATCTTCTTCAGAATACCCATTTCCTTCCTGATCTTTGGGCACTCTTTTGACGTTGCGTCATGAGCACCAGAACAATTTGGACATTTCGCAGCAACGTTGCAATTGCTGTCTCCGTGAGGTCCACCACATCGTTTGCATGTTATTGCACCCTTGCAAACTGCACTGACATGCCCAAGTTTCATGCACCTGTGACACTGTAAAAGCCTCGGCACGTAAGGACGTACCGGATGCCTCACATATCCAACCTTGACGTGTGTTGGCAAAGTTTCCGATTGGAACACTAATTTCACACATCGGGAACGTCCAAAACGGTGAAAGCTGAGCACAGGAGCTGACGATGATAGTAGTTTGGCCAGGTCAGTGTCTGTAATGTCAATGTCCACATCGTAGATGACGCCTGTCGTCGCTTCCTTGCCGTATGTGGGGAATGCGCGAACAGGGATGCTTCCCAACTGAGTGATGTTTTTCAGTGTCTCCAGTATGGTCGGCGTATTGACTTCCACCGAGAGGATGTTCTTTCGAGCGTTTATACGTATTTCTTCTACTTGACCATGGGCAGTTCGTTCAAAATATTCCGACAGGCTCTGCCTGTTCAGTGAGTTGAGGTTGTCTGTTGTCGTTGTTGGTACATATGCAATGGTGTATGATTGCTTGCCACTTGCCTTTTTCGTCGCCTGGCGACTGGTCGGTGATGTTCTTCGTATCTTTCTCTTCAGACGTCGGCTTGACACCACGGTAAAATCGCTGTCCGAGCCCATCTCATCAGTAGAGGAGCCATCAGATGACTCAATCGGGACCATGCTGGGGTCGAAGCGGTCACTCACGTCACCGGCATAATGAACTGGCCGTTCAGGACGAAACTGCTGGGCGGGGTTTGGGTCCCCCATTGCAGAGGACGACGTCCCCCAGTTTTCTTGTCACTGATTGCAGAGATCACAGAAAATAAAATAGAAAATGCAGAGAGCTCGAAGCTGAAGCTGCTCGCTACGAGCAGCTTCAGCTTCAGCTTACTTACCGCCGTTGCAACGATGACGCAGCGATGACGCAGTGCAGTGCGTAGTCATTGGTGTTGTCCTTCCGAACAAACTCTGACGGCGTTCAGTCTAGCGGGAGTCTTCAAGGCTAACTTCCATCCCTGACATGAGAAGTCTACCTATGCTAGCAGAGATGACAGGTACACCCACTTCCTGAACATACGCGCTCTAGATAGTACATTGTCTTAATTCATGGCTCGAAATCAGCGTCAGGTTGAAATGACCTCTTTGTCTACAGTTTCTTGCCTCAATTTCATTTTACAAGGCCAAAAATCATATATGATGGCTTCCTGGCCTGTCACATGACGCCTCTATTTCTTGGCCTAATTAATGCACAACAGCTCAAGAACTCGGAAACGAAAACAATGTACTCTGTTTTCGTTGTGCCCGTGAAGGAGTGATGCATAAGTGGTGAGTTGGCCTCTGGAAACTCAGCAACTGTGAACTTATGATTGCACCAAAACCGTAAATGCGAGAAAGTGATAGCTGAACTGATAAATGAAGGACGGCTCCATTGTGTAACATTTCCATTATGTTGTTCCCATTTTGCCTGCGACTTCTGTGCTTTCGACTTAGTGAAGGGAGATTACGTATTACAGTACAATTTATGGTATTGATTATATCTTTATTAAAAGGGGGCATACTTGTATTGGTACTAGCCCAACACAGAAGGCATTTTGTCCGATCTATGCAAGCATATCGAAGATGTGCGTCAGGAATAGTAGCAGCTGATAACAAACTCCTTCAAGTGCGACATGATGTTTAAATGCACCTTTAGGAGGCATCAGTCGCAGAAGATTGTTTTATGACAGTTATAAACAAATAAACGATTCTGCATTTAGCAGGTTCTTTATTACTGATTAATTGCAGTTGTTTACATGTTTAGCAGGCATACTTCGGGAATCAGCATATAAACGTCATTTCCTGCCAAGACTAGTCTCGATAAGTCTTTTGAATGCTTGTGACAATTATTTAAAAATCGCCCACAAGTTCCGGCTGCAGTCCCTTATTGCTGACTGAGTAATTAAATACAATGCTCAGATACTCACGGTGGCACTCTCATAATGTCCACATACGGCCCTCCCAATTCTCGCTTATGCCGAGGTGAAGGTGTCCAGGGCACATGACAATCGTGAACTAGCGACTACAGTCCGCTTCCATTTACACATTTTCATCTTCCTACGGCGAAGATTGAAAGCTGTCCGAACACACGATACTTAATATTTTTCATGCTCACGCCTGAGTCTAACGTTCCGTCCTCCACTTTTTTTGTATTTTCTTCCATGTTGATCGTTCTTTTCAAATAAATTTTAGGACTCGTGATGCCTGCGCCGATCTAAAAGTGCAGAAGCTACAGGAAGTGCACTTATTTATCACGTATGGCACCTCATCTGGCAGGTAAATCTAATCTACTCAAGACAGGGGGGACATGGAACACGCAAACTACCTCGGATCAGCTGTGGCATTGACGCCGAAAAAGAAAGATTAACTACCACACATTTTAGCCGTGAAGCGGACGATACCAGTTCAGGAAGCGGCCAATCAAGCACTCCGCTATGAAGACCGTGAGAGCGACAAGCTGAAGCAACAAGTAGTGTTGCACGAATTTCACCAGCTCAACGCTCTGCTCGTCGGGCACTCCTGCGTCGAGATCACAGCCAACGTGGAATTCACGATCCAAGGATGATTCGCGCACCGCAAGAAACAGCCTTCTCAGAGCCGGGAGGTAGGGGAACTCATGCCGAACAGGAATACCGTTCAGCGTCATTGTGAAGGGCTCCCGGAACGGCCGGATGCCAGGTGCTATCATCTGTGGCTGGCAGCGGTGCTGGACAGGACAATAGCAGACCCTGTCGTGCCGCCCGGCCTGCAGCATGCAGTCTGCCAGGGTTGGCACGACTAGCTGTTCCCTCGAGTGCCGTTTGTAGGCGGCACTGAGCTTTCTCAGCAGCGGAAAAGAATGAAGAGATGTAGTTTCCAGGAGGTCCAAATTCGACCAGCCGTTGACCACTACGGGGGCCACATGTCCAGCGTCCAAAGCTTCTTCGAGCTCTTCAAGCGTGTCCATGTGATCGGCTGGTTGGGTCGCCGTGATAATTGCTGTCATCTGACTGCGAATATAGACGGAGAGCGACAGTATCGCCACCAACCAGCAAGCGTAAACAGCGCGCAGAGTCCAAGGGCGCCTGTGATGCCGTGGTTCGGGAGTCGAGGTGGCCAGAAGTGACGCCAAGAGAAAGGTGGCTTCCCGAGTTGCGCTCTGTACGAATAGCTTACCCGTGCGAACAGAATTCAATGATGTCAAAACGAGCACGGACGTAACCATAGAGAGCAATGTCAAAGCTACGCCCCAGGCGGAAGAAGACAAGACAGCGAACACCGAGACGATATGGGTTTCGTTTGCTCGGGCGTAAAAGCTATCGTGCTCGACATTCGTGTCAGCGAAGGAAACGAAGTGCGTAATGCTACCAGCGAGTATGAAATAGCTCAGAAGAAGGTCAGCTTGTCCGCCTGTCACGGATGCGAGAGCGTCATCAAAGCTCAAGTGGTGTGTATATGTGAGAGACAGGTTTTTCTTTGCCAGCAGAAATAGCAAGAGCACGTAGCGCCTCTCATTGCAAATATTCTGCGGTTGAATTATTTTCGTGAAGGCGTATTTCTTGTATCGAAAGAGTTGCACACAAGCGACTGAGAGCTCATCCCCGGAGAAGCGATGCAGACCTGGTCTCCAGGTAAAGTCTGCCAGTGAACTGATGTTGGCAAGGCCTCGTGCTGTGTAGAACACGGGATTTCGGGATCGGTCAGATAAAATAAATGCACTACCTATGCCACGTTTACATCGACCGAGAACTGATACCTTCAAAGAAGACCTTATTTCTGTGTACAATTTCCTCTCGTCGCTGAGCGCAGCGTTATCTCGGATGAGGACCCAATGGACGCCAGCATGGTGTGCAGAGCTGGAGGCGATTAAACGGAGAAATACGTACAGCCCTATCTTCAGACTTGGTACGAGGGCCAGCGTCTTTCTGCTCTGTCCTGCAGCAGTTTTCAGAAAATCCCTGAAATATTCGTTGAAGAAATGCCATGAGGTCTGTTTGGACGGGAGGAGTCTGGACCACGCGAGGTCTTCGTCGTCCCAGTGAGACTGGAACGAGACCAGTACAACGTTCACTTCTTTTAAAACAAAACGACGCAGCAGTTCTTCCCTATCCACATAGGCGACACAGCCTTCTTTCCGACCCCTGAGAAGTGTGCACTGCAACAACACGCAGAGCACAGCAAACAACAGACGTAAGTGTGACATGGCTCGCCGAGTCATACGTCCTGCACTAACGCGTCCTTGCTGACTATTGCCGCCCTCCCTAGTCTAGTGCGACTAATCGCGATTCGTTTTCCCACCTTGGCGCTCCAAACACCAATGCACCTAAGACTTCTGCGCGTCATGTCGTCGAAACAAAGGGGAGTGGAAAGGAGAAATGACAGACTTTAATACACTGAGATTACGTACGCATGCATGTCCTCATGTGTGTTGCTCAGATCCCGCAATAACACCATTATCGGGAAGCCGCGGTATGTGGACATAATGGGCGAGGTTTGTTCGAGCCACCAGAAATTTACTTTGTGACGCCTGGACCACGAATAAAATTGGAGCGGAAGGCAAGCGCTTATGCGTCATTCATTTCGTTGGCCCTCATTTCGCTCCCGGCTGTCCAAACGTCGGCCAATTAAACTTCCCTTGACAGAATGACGCTGAGACTTTTTTTCCTTTCTTGAAAAAGTACGGGATATGTAGGAGACAAATCAAACTCGAGGCCCCACGCCTAAACCTCTAAAAGGCACGAGCGGACTGACTGCATTAATCGGCGCACTAGCGTGCAGTATTTTTTGGCGGGCGTTCGATGCCCAATTCTTCACAAGCGTAAATGCTCGGGTGCGGTCAGGAAAAGCGGCTATGATCATGGAGCCGCATTGTAGCCCTTGGTGCAAGCACTTCAATGTTCTCAAGTTGCCTTGTTTTGCGCCCTTGAATTGGGTGCAGCCTTAGAGGATTCAGTTCGTCATAGCAACCGACTGGTGTTACGGCTTGAATATTCTCTCAACAATACGAAGCGCTATGAAACAATGAAAACAATAATATTACAGACAAGGCGTAAATAGCTGAGCCGCTTCTGACCGCTTGTCCTAATTACAAAAACGTAATAAATTGCGGCTGTTATTCTGCCATCCCACAGTATTTTCTCTTTCTCTAAAATGTTATTTTTGCTCTTTCCCCAATACCCAGCAAATCAAAAATATCCATTGTACTACCACAGAGAACCACATATCCAAGACATTTAACAACATCCAGTTCACATATATAATATGTTCCACTAGCACATAGCAGTCGAGGTTCATTCAAAGGACGTCGAATGTCTTTATAATCTGGACATCTCTTGCACGTCCAAAGCTTCCGCGCATTGATCGTACATTGTGCGTCGTGACTAGATGAACGCACTATGCCGATGAAATACAAGCAAATTGTCTATAATACCTCACAGCGTGATGCTGGCAGAGGAAAAATCGCGCTTTTGTCTAGTCGAGCAGTTTGGCGGAGCATTTACTTTCGTTTTCTCCATCATGTGCATGTTCGAGATCTTACGAGGGGGAGAATGTGTTCCTAAATTGCGAAATATCCATCTGTTCATTTTGAAAAGATTCAAGCTCATGTATTAAAGCCCAGGATTTCAGTTATGACCGCATTTATTTTTTGGTAACGCGGTTATGAGTAACAATTTTGCACGACCACTGCTCGCACTGCTGAATACCGCGCGTGGAGAGCCAAATATTTTGGTTTCGATTACGTAATTTTTTTGCATGCATAAACGTTTTCTTCTTCAGGTGTATCTGTTAGTACACTGCCGAAATCATTAGTACACGGCCGAAACACGCAATTAGTACGGGATGCTGTAAGCCTGTACTTTCTCTTGTTTTTGTGTTTTTCTGTTTACGCAATAACACCATTTGCGGGAAGTCGGGGTTACTGGACACCATGTGCGGAGTTTCCCCGAAACGGGAGAAATTTGTAGCCACGCGTACAATTAAAATTTCGCAGAAAGGTAAGAGTAGTTTGTTCGTCATTACGACGTTAGCTTCTTTGAAATGCCAGCAGCCTTACCCGAATTGGGGCAGGGATTGCCGAGAAAGGAGATTTTTCCGCCCGCGTGAGTATAAAAGATTCCGCGGCTTTATCCCCACCTCGGTTACACTGGCGCTTTCGCGGCAAAGAACTGCAACTAGCGCGCCATCTCTCCGCAACATGCTACGACAAGTCGTTTCCTTTGCAACACCCTCGCTACCTCCTTCGATTCCCTCTATCGATACTTCTCAATGTTGGCATGAAACGTCCTTGAAGTGGTTCAGTGGGGTCGCTTGCTATAGAACCACGTGCAACGAAAACATGCTATAGTATTATCGCTTGTCGTTTCCTTTGCAACACCCTCGCTACCTCCTTCGATTCCCTCTATCGATACTTCTCAATGTTGGCATGAAACGTCCTTGAAGTGGTTCAGTGGGGTCGCTTGCTATAGAACCACGTGCAACGAAAACATGCTATAGTATTATCGCTTGTAGTTCTGCAACCCTACTATACGTGGTCTTTAATTTTGTATCGTTCTGTGGAGAAAAGAAGCCCTTACTTGAATACGCATGTGTCGTACGTTGTTGCGCCGCTCACGACGCAATCGGATCCACATTTAGCTTTACGCTCGGCGTTAGGAGAGACATATAGCTCGGCAGTACGTTTGTCGATCCGAGCGGAAGTGCTCGCGGTTGAGGGAGCGCACTCAGCCATATATGGAAGGCATAATCTATCAAGCTCGAACTTCTGCTCATCCAGAGCCTACAGATCTGTGCAATTTCTGCAAAAAAAAATATCGCCCTTTCTCGATTGTATGACGCGGCCGCGTACAATACGTAGGGTCAAAAGATGGCTCCAAGAGACTGGGGGACACCAAGTTACAGAGATGCCAATTTTCGCTCACCAACCTTTGAACGCAGCGGGTAAACCACGAATAGGGAGCGAGCACGACTGCAAGATTACATAGTAGGAGCACCACACTGGTTGTGTCACAAGTTATTTATCTAAGCTTTCTAATGACTAAATAATGTCAAGGGCTTTTACTCCGTATCTTTGTGTATGACAAAGAAGGCACCAGTCGATAAGACATGCATCGTGTGCGTACATGGCACCATTATCGGGCCACGCATGATGTAAGTGGAGCGAAATTCAGCCTCGCGCGCGGCGTTCAGAGAGGCATAGCTCGGCAGTACGTTTGACCATCCAATAAAGAATGATCGTGATTGAGCGAGCTCACTGATCCGTAATAGCTATATACCACGAAACTCAAGCTGGTAGGTCATCGCATGCTTATTTTTTTATTATTATGGGGTTTTACGTGCCGAAACCACGATATGATTATGAGGCACGCCGTAGTGGAGGACTCCAGAAATTTTGACGATCTGGGGTTCCTTAACGTGTACCTAGATGTGAGCAGACGGGTGTTCTCGCCCCCATCGAAATGCGGCCGCCGTGTCCGGGATTCGATCCCGCGACCTTGTGTTCAGCGGCCTAACACCATAGCCACTGACACCATAGGCCTAACACCATAGCCACTGAGCAACCACGGCGGGTATCGTGTGTTAAATTCAAGGCCTACAAGTGTGCAATTCATTGCCGAAATTTGAAGCTTGCTCGGTTATGGCACCCCTGCCTTTGATATGTGGGGTCAGAGTGGGGCAGCGAGACCGAGGCATGCTCACTCACTTTGACAATGGCGGAACGTGTCCGCCACCACAGAGAGCGCAGGCGCAGGAGATTGAGGCTAACGCTAGAGTTTCAACCTCCTACTAGTGTTTCGGGCTTGAAGGGCGGAGGGTAAGGTCCCTATAGATAAAACAAGGTTACAAGGTATCAACAGGCCATTCTTCTTTACACCGACCTCCTCACTCTCGCGCTTACTCTCTCTTTTCCACTTCGTTCGAGTGAGTGATTGGTGCATTGCTTGCACTTGATGTTCTAAATGGCTAGAGGGGACATTTAATATATTCAGAAGGTTCAAAACTAGCGCGCATGTGATGATGACGTGGTCGGATTTTCGCCGTAAGAAAAGGCGTAGTCGCAGCGAAGACATAAGACCGTGTTTTAGAGTGTACCACGGTAACTGGTATAAAAAACGTACACGGCACTCTAACAATCCGCATGAGAAGCCCGTTCCAGCTCTGTAGACGCTGACACTTCGGATAATGAGGAAGGCTAACACATCAAAATGTTTTCGTCCGCGTTTTATCGCCTGCTACCGACACCTGTAGCGTCCTAAGTGTCCGCAGCGTCAGTCGTTGCGCAACAATACGCAAATGTGGCGTGGTAGCACAGATACGAATTAGTAGTTACGCCACAGTATGCTGCAGTAAAGCTTCCATCGTCGCGGCCATAGAGTTTCCTACAAAATTGCTAGAGGGAACTCTGGCGCTGCAGTCGTTGTCCTACCATGGGAATGATGGGAAGTACATGGATTTGTCTGATCTTCGTGCTTGTGGATTCAGACGTTCTTGTGGCTTTGTATATTACGCTATATAAATCTTATTGTCGTATATTTCAGCGCAATCTATATTCTTCGAAGTGTGGAAGACGCCGGGGAACGCGTACAATTGCTATTAATTGCAATGATTGAGCTTGTTTATGTGCCCAAATCGAAACGCACCAAGCGTCTCAAAGCACTGGCATGCCCGCGATAAATTCATAAGTGCGTTTCATTCGCTTGTCGATACATGCATCCGTGGCTTAATGGTTTCAATATCAGGCTTCTGTACTAGAGTCCCTGTGTTCGAATCCTGCAGTCGGGCAATTTTAATGATGTTTATTTAATTATTTATTACGCAATAAACTGTTGAAAATGACGAGTTTACTAAGTCACAAAGCCGTTTGAAGCCCAAAAGGACGAAGTTTAGGCAAATCCATGTACTTCCCATAATTCCCATGCTGGGACAACCGCTCCCATTGTAGCTCACGTAGACACTAGCGCCAGAGTTCCCTCTAGTAATTTTGTAGGAAACTCTATGGTCGCGGCAGCTTGCGCAACTCTCCTCCTTTCTCTTTATTAAAACCTACTACTCCTCCTTTACCGGGAATCGTGTGCGGGGAGCGCTACGTGCTTCGCGTTGAATGTATGCGTAGGAGCGCCTTGTCATCAGTTATGTGGTTCCGGTGATCGTTTTCATAATGTTCTCTATTGAAACGTATGCTTTTCTGTATGTTGTATGCGTGATTCGAAAGAATGCATGCACTGTTCGCTTCACTTTGCCGAGTGTTCGTAGCCACTGCCTCACGGGGGTACGGGCCATTGCATTTGGAGGTATGAGCCATAGATGATGATGATGATGATGATGATGATGATGATGATGATAGGCATGCATAACACGATCGAGGAGCTCTTAGACGCTCACCACACAGCCCAAGTCCGTCGTCTCTCGCTAACCCCGGCTGGCCGCACTGTCCTCCGGAAGCTCAGTCTCGAGGCTATCCCCGAGGTTACAGAGTACATTACGATTCCGCGAAAGGTCAGGGGGCATATTTATGCCCCACCTCTACCCCGCAACATGGACCCCGAGTTCCATCAGGGCCGTCGGCAGGCCCGTAGTGAAGCCATTTGGCGACACTACGGCTCGCAAGATGGAGTGGTCTACACAGACGCAGCCAGACACCCTCGCGGCGACTTCATGACTGCGGTGGTAGCTGATCACAGCGGAGGACTGATAGAACATACAACAATCACGGCTGGCCGAGTGGTGGAAGCGGAGGAAACCGCGATTGCCATGGCCATGCATGCGGAAGCGAATACCGTAATCAGCGACAGCAAGCAGGCCATCGGCAATTTCGTCCGTGGTAGAATTTGCAAACAGGCGTACCATGTCCTCACACGACGCCCCTAAGCGGCTTGACTACCCTCGTGTGGACCCCCGCTCACGCGGCTGTGCCCGGCAACGCGTCGGCTCACAGTTTGGCTCGAGATCTCGCGCGCCGAGTCTCGTCCGCGGATGCGGACGGCGTGAATGAGGAGGCGAGACACGAGGAACCCTGCGAGACTTATTATGTATCGCTTGAGGCGTCGCGCGCTCCCACCACCGGCCAAGCAACTCGACAAAACGCAAGCGGTCGCGTTTCGGCGACTTCAGACAAATACATACCCACACCCAAAATACATTAACAAAATCACAGGGGGCAGGGAAAGCGACAAATGTAGGCTCTGTTCAGAAACAAGAACACTCACACACATAATGTGGGAATGCACCTCGCTCCCGTTCTCTCATCCCCCCGTCAGCAGCGAGACTGACTGGACAGCCTGGCTCAGTTCCGGGGACGTCGACCGACAACTTGAACTGGTGGACTGGGCGGAAAAGGCCAAGCAGGCCCAGGGCCTTACTTGAGCCCAAACCCTCAGCCACGTCCCTCTTTACCCTTCCCCCTTTCAATAAAGTTTATCACCACCACCACCACCACGCCATGTAGAAATCCCGGGGTCCTAGCCTTAGACAGCTTCGCTGTAAAAAGCAGTCACATCGTTGGTGCACATTGGACAAATACAAGTTCATAAATGTGCGAAGTTTCCTTTTTTTTATATAATTACGCTTTCGCTCGAATAGGGTGAAGCAGTGACAGCAATGGCAAGCACGCAAGTTCTATGCTGCTTCGCATCGTAGAAAACACCCAAGAGGGGCTACCAGGAACGATAAGCACATTCCACGTGTAGGTGAGTGCGTAGGTGGCGAAACTGCGTCTTTTTGGTGGCTGTTCTAAGTGTTGATTCATCACCAAAGCCAGCTGCTCGTTCTCACCGACGCCCTGGTCATATATATATATATATATATATATATATATATATATATATATATATATATATATATATATATATATATATATATATATATATATATATATAGTGTCCGCCCTCCCTCCTCGTTCTTTCTTCTTCGCTCCTTAACCCCTTCCTCGGTGTAACGTATCAAGCCGGACGCGCTTCTGGTTAACCTCCCTTTTGATCTCGTTCTTTCTTTACACAGATGAAACATGTTTCAGTTACTCAATTATATATATGATAAACCGAGCACATTAAATGCTTAATATTCATTGCACAACGTTTGCCGTCTAAATATCGGGGAATGCGGCTTCGAGCCTGCGTACGTGACTGGCAAGCCCACATAATTCGCTTAGCAGCCTATACATCTATAATGACTTCCCTGAGCACGGGATATAAATAAGAATGCAAAGAGCACAACGCAGATATATATGCATGCGCCCCGTTGTGCACGCATGCCATATAGTTGCGTCTATTAAGCGTTCTGCATTGAACACGCGGATGCTCCTATTAATCCATTCACATTAATTTAAGCCACTCTAGCGCCTCGAGCCAACAGCGGCAGCCCTCGACGCAGCCAAGCGCGGACGAACTTTGAATCAGCGCGTTCCTTCGCGTCTGCCAGCGTCTGCCAGCGCTCGCCAGAGGAACAAGAACAAGAGCGAAAAAAAGAAGAACGGGACGAAGAGGCACATCGTTCTCAATCCTCTCGCTTGCATGCTAGATAGATGCGGGACATTGGTTCTATCTCGATTAATCCCTGCTGGGAGAAGCCTGTTTCCACAAAGGCGCGGCGGCGGTGGCTGTATGGCACGTCGATAAACCGCGCGGCCCGTATGCGCTTGGCGGCTGCATCGCGTGCGGGGTGCGTGTGCGTGTGTGCGTGTGAGATTAGCAATTAGACTCGCGTGAACCGTTCTCGTAGAGTCTCGCTTCGACGATCGGCGAGTTAACTGGATGGCTCCGCGGTTGCAAATCGCGGTAATCAATTTGGACCCCGCTCCATAGGTCTGTGCGCGTGCATTTGGAACTGATGACTTGCGGTCAACTCAGCGACCCGTCATCGATGTGGACACGAGCGCTTCGTTGACGCTTTCAATTATACAGTTGCGATTCTTAGTTTATGTCGTGTACTGAACAATGCGCATGGTGCTCACCAGGAGCGCGTGTATGAGCAAATAAATAAGAAAAGAAGGACGGGGGGCGGGGGGGGGGGCAGTAGGAGCCTTTTCTTTCATTCCTTTACTGTTATTTTTGTTGTTGATTTCTTGTTGTCGTCGTCGTCGTTGTTGTCGTCGTTAGATTAAGTTAAAGGGAATTTTGTGATATATGTATGCACACCCGTGAGCAAAAGTACACGGACCACGGGGTCGCCGAAGAAACTGAGTTTCTTCGTAATTAACAAACTTAAACTGGAATTAACGAGTTCGCATGAAAAGTTCGTAATGCCCCCAAGTTTGGACTGCAATGCGCACTTTCCAGTTGCGTTCACAGGTAGAGAGAAAAAAAAAACGGCTTTATCGCGCAGCCCTTGGTCCGTATACTCTTGCTCACGGGTGTACGTATATAGTGCCTTATTCAATAATATCCCGTATTTTTACCATATTTCCGTGAAACAAGTTTGAAATTTATTAGAAGTTCAAATTTATTTCCTACCGAACTTTGAAAAATTCGCAGCCGAGGATGTCGTCTAATGCATCAAAACGTTTTACTTTATATTTATATATTATTTTTTTTTGTCATGTCATGCGTTCTGTGCAAAGCACTTTCCTTTAACAGAAGTGTGCAATCTTATTACAGCCAAGAAAAATTGACGAACACAGGTGATCGATGCTCACGCTTGGTCAAAATTTAAACACATGTACAAGAGATTGAAAACGGTTTATTATTAAAAAGGCATGGACGGCTTAGAGAAAAACGCTGATACTCTTGAGAAGTACTTAATAGTTGTTTTCTTTCTGCCTTTCTAAAAGAGAAAGCGGCGTGTATGCCAAACAAAAATGTGGGCTGGGGATGGGAAATGGGGAGGAGGGAGGCGTGCTTCACCACAGCGCATTAGTTGGCACTAAGCTTTTGGCACAAACTGTTCCAAAGACTTCCGTACCTGTGGCCGTATGACCGCTGGCGCCGCCTAGATGCGAATAGCTCGCGCAAACCTGGCTGTCGCTCGCCAAGAAGATACGCTCTGCATACAACCACTTCAGAGAAAGACGGCATTCAGTTCTCGCACAGCGGTGCTCTGTCGCATCCTTCTCCCATTTAGCCTTCGATATCGCTCACTTTTCTTTTCCTTCTTTCGTTCTTTCTTTCTGCGCCGTTCCCCAGCTCGTAAGGATGTTATTAATGTACGTATGTGCGCGTACGTACGGTTGTGTACTACGGTTCTTCCGTGCCTTCTTCTATGAGAAAGTTGGTATACAGCGCTTTCAGCAGCCCCGCGTCCCGTAAGCGTTTGTGGGCCACTGTGCACACCTCTACGCTGAAGCTACACAGGAAGAGGACAAAGAATTAGAACGTGTCTCGTTGACTGTGCATTTCAATATGTCTATCTCGCTCGTGCTTCTCCTTCCATCCAGTCTCGTCTGATGATTCCTGCGCTAGTTTCCGCAGCGAGGAACGACTACGTGCGAAAAAAAAAAACAGAAATGTGCTTCAGTACCTGCAGTGTGTTGCAGAACGTTACTGCAACCGGGCGCAACGCCTCTGCGTGCGGCTATATAGGTGCTTGATGGTATACGCATACCACACACGTCCTTAATCTTGCTCAACTAGGACGCGCAGCGATCGCGGAAGCTCTTCTCCCGTTAAATCGAGCTCTTCATTACTTGGCGCACTGAAGCTAACGCAACATTACCGCGCGATAGAAAACGCGCCCCTCCTAGGCAGGGTCTTTTTTTTTTTTTCCCCTAATGTCATGTCGTCCTGCAGCAAGAGACGCAGCTCGTTGACTGCGTAATCACGTTGCTTCCGCATTCGTAGTCCGTGATGCAGAGGCGCTCTTCGGTGTGGGGTCCGGACGAACAAAGGAGGAGTGCGACGCGTCGCGCCCAGTCGTCTTCGACTCAACAAAGTTTGCGGAAGTGTGCATTCGCACCCACCCGAGGAGCTCGTTATACAATCGCCGGGGTCGTCGCACTCGAGACGGACCGAAGTCACGTCGAGCGCGCGAGCCCGTTCATTTGACTACGGTTCGGCGTCGTCCCCTCATTCACGCGCGGCGCGCGCCCGTTTCGGTCATTCGACGCGTTGTCGTCGGGCGTGCCGTCGACGCGGAGCTGCAAATTACCGCGCCGCGGGCAGCGATGACATTGAGCTGCCAAAAATCTCCTTGAGCTGCCCAGGTGTCACTCCCGCGATTTGCAGGGCCGGGCTTGCCACGCGTGCTTCACTTCCGCACCGAGCAGCATGAGAGAGAGAGAGAGAGAGAGAGAGAGAGAGAGAGAGAGAGAGAGGGAGGGAGAGAGAGAGAGAGAGAAACAGAGAGAGAGAGAGAGAGAGAGAGAGAGAGAGAGTTAGGAAGTGTGGAGACACGGGTGACGCTCTCGGCCGACGCGGCGAGAAGGTGAGCTGATATGCGCACATAGAAAGAGGGAGAAAGAGAAAGCTCTTTAATGAAATACAGAGAATTCTGCCGGCGTATATTTTGTAGGTGCCTACGTGCTACTTGCATAGGGAAGGGTATCGGTGACAGAAAGGCCCTAGGAGGAGGAGGAGGAGGGCGAAAGAAAGCGAGAGAATATATAATCTGGTGAAGCAGAGGTGATTGTATTCTTTGAAATAGGCTAACGCTTGCCAATTAGGTCTATGTCTTCGGAGAATACACAAATACGTACACATAGACTGCGTTTATCCCAGCGCATCATCAAAAACAATGATCTGTACTTGGTCACATTTTGCAGCAAAATCGTATTTTATGGTCCGGGTCGTTTAGTACAATACTTAGTACTGTTTCTTGCCTAGTTTTTCAGCATAAACAAAATTGAAATACGAATTTGCGTTCCTCTGCGCCCTTTTTGATATACACAGCGCACCCTCCATGAAGTAGCGGAAATTCGCTGAAACCAATTTCTGAAGTCATGCTTTGCCGTACGGCAAACGACGTCTTCGCCACCGTGTGATATGCAATTGCGAAGTGTGTACGACGACTTACACCCATCTCTGCGCGTGTACACAAACCTTCCGACCACCACAGCTATTGCCAAGCCTGCCTTAAGTTTACGTTGTTGCTACTCCAAGTCCCACCACGTTCACCACGGACAGGGGTCTCAACCAGGCACCACTTGCCTGTTAACGATTGTTCTTGTACGCACCGTGTATGTTGTGTGCGTGCGTACTTCACGGGTCAATTCACGCATCACCCCTGCAATCTGGAGCATAATATGCTAGGCACATAACCAGGCAAACTTCTCCAGCATGCATTAAAGAATCCATCTCTCTCTTTCTTTCGGTATTTATCTATCTCGTTTTATGCCACCGGTACACAACATCTAAGTGAAGTGCGGTGATGTGTGAGAGCAAAGTAAACATGTGGGCGCCACAACTATTAGCCGTGCTCAAAGCGCTGCTCCTCGAGGCGCATGCAGAACTGCATGCGCGCACACCGGATGCACAGGTGGTCCATTACACAACCGCGGCAGCTTCTCCGTATGCGACCTTGCTTCAACACTTCCTCTATACTCAGTTCCTTGCATGGCTGCCTCGTGTCATCCCTCCGCCCTCCCCCCCCCCCCCTACCCCGCCTCGCACCTCATTACGTCGACGCCTCTCACGTAAGCGCGACGGAAGCCGCTATATGCACCATCTCTCTGCTTTGCCCTTTCCTCACGCTCAACGCCCTCCATTTTTCCGCGTCCATGGATGCTTCGCTCCTGAGATACGTATCAGTATTTCTCTATCTCCTTTCTTTTTTCTCTCTCTCTTCATCGTCGTGTCCGAATCATCGCTCCTGGTCATGAGTTGGCGTGCGCGAAGACGATTGCGCGGTACACGCACCCCGCAGCAGCGCCAATTACCGGACGTTTCGGATCGGAAGCCGCGACCGCTGATGACGGCGACGTCGAATCAATGAGCGAAGAATGAGCGAAGGGCGCACTCTGTCGGGAGGCGACGGAGTGCTTCGAACTGGAAGTGTGCTGCGACGAGCAAGAGCGATGGTGATGAACCGACGTGATGCTAACACATTTCTCGGAATGCCATTTGCGGTGCTCGGTCACAATGAGTGGCGCCACATCGCGTGTTTTCTTGGATGGCTCGCGGTTCGCGCTGGCTAAAGCCATTGCTTTCGGTATCGACATAATCGAGTAATCGAAAAATGCGGGGGGGCCGTCCAAAAGTCAGCGATCGTGTTGCGTGTACGTGTTGCTTTTCTCTCTTCAGGCGGTGTGCTTTCGCACTGGATTTTTAATCGTGAAGGCTTACCGACTTACTCAGCCTCCCGTGTAAACAAGCCGTTCAGGAGATGTTCTAGCCTTCTATGTTGCAGCACGCACTGCGTACAACTGACTCTGTAGATGTTATTACCCACCAGCAAACAAACTTCAAGCAACACAATCCCATGAACATCTTCGCATTTTGGATTCTATACTGATTCTGAGATGACTACTATCTGCTCGCAAGATTTTACATTGCCGCATGTGGGCTCTCAAAATCAACTGTGTCTATCGTGTTTGTTCTTGAACTCCAGCAACACTTCCTAGCGCCAGCGTTTGCATGTTGTTGTTGTTGTTTTTTTTTTTTGTCAATGTGAACACAAAGTAGGGTACGCTAAAGGTCAATGTCATCTATGGTATATTGAGTCATGAAAGGCTGAACAAGTAAAAGCGCAACCACTGTGCGGCGTGCGTACGGTTTTCTGTGGTGTATCGTCTTTGTGCGTTGTCCTTTGTCGATCAAGTTCTCCAGAAATCATAATCCGTTATTTTGGTATATAACAGAGCACAAAAATCAGGACGGATACGAAGAACTACACGCACCACCAGCGCTGTTTTTTCTTTCTCTCTTTTTTGTGCGTGGTTACATACCGTAACGCTGGATTGCCAGTTCGCCCCAAATCACAATCTTATTGCATAATTTGTTCGTGTAATAGATCATACCGCCGAATCTATTATTCCACTCTTCAAACAGGAAGACGGTTTACCTAACCGAATATAACACGCTGCATGCTCAAGGACAATGTTAAAGCAAACCTATCCCCGTATTCAGAAATGCATCTTAATTGGAAGCCCATGCTTGGCTAGATTTGAACGACGCCTGTCGTCAACGCACCAAAAGAAACGCAATTAGCGTCTTCGGCGCGTTCGCACCAGGCGTTATTTATATCAAGTGAAGCACGAGCTTCAAGTTAAGTTGCATTTCTGAATACGGAGGTAGAGGCGGAATGGCCATTAGCAAAGGAACAGAGGGCGAAGCGCACTCTGCACATGGCTTTGTACAAACAGCGTACGATCGGGCTAGGTTGTGTTGATCCATGATGTTTGACAGCACGAACTTCGACAAAGGACGGCCAAAGAGGCGACGAACGGAGACAAGCGCTGGCTTCCAACTGATTTTAATTTCCGACAAAAAGCAAACATATATACGCGGTGCAAATGCGTGATTTCTCAGTGAGACTAGCTCATATCAATGACATAACACAAACTCCCGACACCAGTCGTTGTCAAGGAGATGGCGCACGTTTTCTTGCGTCCTTTGTCTAAGTTCGCGCTGTCAAATATTATTTATACAAACAGCTGGCCATTTTACTGCATATCATGCAATTATACTTCTTCAGTGTCAGGAGGCTGCAGAAAAACGACCACTGGGAGTGAAGAGAGTGGGTGCACATGCTTGTTAAAAGTCTACAGAGTACTCTTAACGGTGGCCTGACTAGTTGACGAGAAGACGCACGTAAAGTCCAAGGTAAACTGAAGATGCTGGACTGCAAACTAAAGTACGTTACTTGGAACATTTACGAGCTAGTAATTAAGGCGTTTAAACTTTCTTTACTTTGATGGCGCTTCCTCGCTTATATCCTATATCGTCGCTGAGTGTGGAGTCAATATGATATGCCCATAAGCACCCACGCGTATCTCACGAATACCGCGTACCGCCGCTATATTATCGCGTCGTTATCGCTTATGGTGGACACAACGAACGGTCATTCGCTATATGCTTGCAGGCTTTAACATTGCTGCATGCGGGTTTTCAAAATCGCCAGGGTGTATCGTGCTTGGACTTCAACACCCACAACATTTTTTAGAGCCAGGGTCTGTGTGTCTTCTTCAATGTGAACACAAATGTTGGTTCCTTTAAGAGTCAATGTCACTTATGGCAATAAAGAGACAGTGGCATTCCGGTAAGATATAAAGAAAAAGCCCAGAGATTAACCAAAACTGAGCCTGGTGGGCAACACTACACAGGTGGGGGTGAAAACGCGGAAAAAAGATAAAGTGGAGAAGATGGGACAATCTGCATGATATCCTCTCCGTTTTTACGTGTTGTCAAAAACAAAACAGAAAAAAAAAGAAACAACGAATAACTTATGCAACACAATACGAGATTAGCAAAACAAGTAAACATCCCCACAAACCCTCGTCGGCCACTGAGCAATCCCATCGCACTCCGTTACACCAGCGTGTGCCTCGGAATTCGACAAGACGGGTCGGGCCCGCACCATTTTATTCGGAATCCGCCTTATACGGCGCATCTTCGTCCAACGTCCAGCGACGCGTGTTCGCTCCCCTCGTTGTACTGTGCTTCTTCTTCCTGATAGACGGCTCCGAGTACAACAGGATGTTGCTGTGTACAGGACAGCGGGCCTGCTTGCGGTTCTTCCTCATGGGTCCGTCCTGAATTCTTTTCGGGCTCACGCGACACACAATCGCTGCACCCTCGAAAAATCCGCACCGTTTTCACGCACGAGTAGCTCACGCGTTCCGGCCCACTCTTGTTTTCCTGCCACATAACGCACGGCGCTTACGTGTTATAGTAATGGTGCGAGTGACCTCGTCAGCTGTGTAGACGAAACAAGCAGCGCGCGAACGACGCAAGCACGAAGACGCGGACGGGGTGGATGGGCATTGCCACCCGAATTCAGTAGATGCCGACAGCTTTCGTAAAGCCTTTGGCATCGATTGAACTCGCGTGGTAATGGTAAGGTTGTATAGTGAACTGCGTATTGAGGGATCCTCGACAGTGCGTTCAAGGAGGCGGAAACAATCACCATGAATACAACCAGTGTCACTGCCTAGTTGGAGAGATCTTGAAGCGCTGCACCAAAATGTCGCTAACGATGTTAGTTAGACGGTAGGTCTCTTGTTTTACGCTGCATCAGCGCAGATGTATATGCACCTCACAAATATAAGCAACCCCCTCCCTCTGGACGATCGTGCTCAAGAAAGTAAAAGGTAGTCATACAAAGCACACAAAATTTTAGGCATCGTCTCCGTTTTTCTAGATTCCGCAGCTTAAATAATGATGAAAACGCCTTTATTCAAGATTAGCTCGAAGGCCTATTAGGTGGACGTAAAAAAGGGTGCGTTTGTTCACCTGAATATGGCAAGATGTTTCGTACGTTTTTAAGTTGCATATGCCTATTTTGTTTCTTAATATTGATCTCGCAATCTCCCATAACGCCGCTTGGCGGGTTTCACTCGTTCTAAATATTTGTTTTCATTTGCATTGTCTTTTCGTTTTTCTATGTGGTTGTGTCACTCGTTTAGTGCCTCCTTTCTTTTTTCTAACTGTCCCAATATTACCGACAGAGTGTCCTAATGAACGTTTTCAGCTGTGCAAGGAAAGCATGTCACATTGTCAGCTTTGCAAAAACGCGAGCTCAAACGCACTTATACGGGTCCTCGTGATAAAGTTTACGTATTCACGACAGCTATAGTATCAAATCAAATCAAATCAAATCAAATCAAACCTTTATTTCCACAACGTACATTACAGATGGAGGACAACGGAAAAAAAGCTGCCAGTAGGCGGCTTGACGAGTCCGCAGCACCACGCAATGAGCGGCGTTTGGGCATCAGCAATGAAAAACAGTCAACAAACAAATGTAAACACTTGATCAGTGCAGAACAAAAGTAAAACACAATGATTCGAAAACATTAAAACAAATAAATAAATGCCAGGGTAACTAAATCAGTTTTCTTTTTCTGCAAACATAGATCTAAGTTTAGCAGTAGAACAAATAAATAAGTCAGAATTAGTAGATTGATAATAGTTTAACAGTGATGGCAAAGAATAACATTGACGTTCCATGCCAGAGGTCAAGTGGGGTGCAATAACGTTCCAATATTCTCCATGTCTGGTAGCATAATAGTGCTCATTTTTTTTTCTAATTGTGCCAGTTTACCTAGGTTAGGTACGTTATATCTCACTTCATATTTAAATCTAGTACTTAAACGATAGAGGTACAATTTATAAGCCGTGATCATATGCGCTCTATGGAAAAAACCTGCAGTTGTTGCATTAAAATCAGCATTGTACACGTGGCGTAGGTATCGTTTCTGCATAACGTAAATTTATTGTAGCTTCGATAATGTAGTTGTACCCCAGACAAGTTGGCAGTAGTTAACATGTGAATAGAAAAGAGAATTATAAATAAGTATTCTAAGTTTTTCAGAAAAAATATATCTGAGACGACCAGTTATTCCAGTTATTCGAGCAAGGTTTGTTACTAGTGAGTTCACATGGGATTCCCAGGACATCTGTGCAGTAAATGTCACAACGAGGCATTTAAGATGGTCAACAATATCTACAGGATGAGAGTTTAAAATAATATCGGCATGAGTAGGGACTGGCTTATTCCTGACCCGAAAGATCACTGCTTTTGTTTTATTTTCGTTAACTTTTATAGAGTTATAGGAGGACCAATGTTGTAACTTAACTATAGTATCATTACAATTAGAGATAAGGTGATCGACGTTACAACCAGAAAAAAAATATGGTAGTGTCATCTGCATCTATAATAAATTTTGCATTCTGATTAATAATAACAATATCATTTATATATAGATTAAATAGCAAGGGCCCCAATATGCTGCCTTGTGGGACACCACAATGCAGTGGAAGCACTTGTGATCGTGAGTTATTGAATTGGACAACTTGTCGCCGATGGGATAAATATGACCTCAGTAAATGTAACCAACACCCACGTATACCATAAATATACAACTTATCCAGCAAAACTTCATGATTCACCAAGTCAAAAGCCTTGGAGAAGTCGACAAGTAAGCCAATCACAATTTTCTTGCGTTCAAATCGTGTTAAAATATATTCCTTTTGGTGAAGCAAGGCTAGTTCTGTTGACATCTTCTTCCGGAACCCAAATTGGTGAGGTGTTAGTACATTAGAGTTTTCAACGAAGTTCAAGACCCTACAGGGAATTATTTTCTCGAGAGCCTTTGAAAAAATTGGCAAGACAGATACCGGTCGGTAATTACCCAAGTCATTTCGATTCCCCTTTTTAAAGAGCACTACTACTTTGGCAATTTGCATTTTTATTGGAAATCTTGGTGTAGTCAGACAGGTATTAAACATATTCGCAAGAACTGGGGCAATTACGTCTACGACATATTTCACAGGTTTTATTTGAATTTCTTCGATATCCCTACTGCTGCTGTTGTTTAAATTTGTGATTATCGAAATCACTTCGTGTACTGTGACTGGCTGCAGAAATAAAGACTTATCATTCCTCATGTTCACATATTGGCATGCATCTGGGGAACTACCTGATGTACTCACGTTTGTAAAGAAAGCATTGAAAGCATCAGCCAGATCCGCCCCATGCAAATCATTACCTTTAATGGTAAGTTTGGATTATGCAGCTACGACCACTACCGCGATGTAGTAGTGTATTTAATTTGTCCCAAAGTAGTTTGCTCGGCACATTAGTGACATCCATGAAAGAGAAGAAGTACTCTTTACGTGCAATGCGCAATTTCTTGGTTAGCTTGTTCCTATATTGTTTGAAAATGGTCAAGTCATCAGGATTACGAGTGTTGAGAAATTGTCTGTAGAGCCTATCTTTTGTTTTCATTTGTCGATAGAGGTCGCGTGTTACCCACGGTTTCCGAATTTTTCTATTTCTTCGGCGTCTTTTAACAGGAAAGTGAACTTGGTAAAAACCTTTAAAGATATGTAAAAATGCATTGTAGGCGTTGTCAGCATCGCCCGAATTGAGCACCCTGCACCAGTGTACTTGAAGCAGCTCATTTCTGAACGCGTTAAGGGCTGTGTCAGTTATTGGCTGGTGAAAGCTTTCAGCAGGCGGATGTTTAGGAATGCCGGCATCATTTAGGCAAAAAAAACAGGAAGATGGTCACTAATAGAGCATGATAAGGCACCAGCTTTTACCTCTAGCAATGAGAAATTTGTTATAAATATATCCAATACTGACTGGCATTCAGTTGTTATTCTTGTTGGTACATTGACAACATTATCAAACCCGTTCGACAGTAGAATATTTTTAAAATTCGTACTGACAGGAGTATTGATTCCCATATCAATGTTGTAATCACCTTCGGCAACCAACATGCACCTGCTTTCTACAACAAACAAAAGAAATCTTTCATAAAATTCGAGAAATGTTTGGATATGCCCACTCGGTGGTCGATAAGACAGAATATATTACTTTATCTACACGTAAAGATAACACTTCGTAATCGGGTGTAACAATACTAAAAGCATCTACTAGTTCGCAGTTCCTTTGTTCTAAAGTTAGAAGTGCAACGACCGCAAGGTTGATTGAGATAATGTGTATTATAACCTTCCATTCTGAAGATGTCACTCTCGTTTTTGCTCCATGTTTCACTGAGCATGATAACTGAGAAATTGAAAGAATATTGACTAAAGAATTCTTCTAGAAGAAATGCTTTATTCCGAACAGATCTGGCGTTTATATGCACACATTTCAGCGCATGGGATCTAATTTTAGATACTATGCTGTTCAAGTCATCTGGGGAATGGAAATCGCGGTCATTCATCCCTGCATTTATTTGGTCAAGAATAGCACTGGCTGGGCATATCATCTGGGCTGAAGGCGGTCAAGGTCCTCGCGGCATCTAACGTGAATTGTGTTGGCCCCCTCAGACGTTCGTAATAGAACCTTTCCATGCACATACCAAACATATTTAAACCCAGCTTCTTTGGCCCAGTTTTTTGTTGCTTGTAGCAGGTCTCTGTTGTGACAGGTGAACTTTTCCTGAATGAAGATGCGCGGATGGCTATCCTTTAGTTTCCTCTTCTTGTTCAACCACGATTCCCTGATCGCCTGCCTTGTGAAACGCACAATTATTCCAGGTACCTTATCTTTCTGTGCGGGCAGCCCGTGTACTGAGGCAATGTCATGCTCAACCACACGAGGCGTTTCCAGCTGGTCTGCAACTTCGTTTATCACTTTGTGCAAGTTTTCACCTTGCAGGAAAGGCACCCCATGAATTTCCAAATTCAGCTGCCTATTTCGAAATTCCAAGTCGTTCACTTCTCGCCGAAGCTGAGCCTGAACTGATCGGCTCCAATATTCCTTTTTCTCTAGTTCCTGCACTTGCTTTCCAAGTACTTTAATTTCATTTCCTTCCACACGGTTTGTATTTCTTAGTACTTCAAAAATTACGGACATGAGCGTTACAGATTCTTCCATAGCTTCCACTCGAGCTATGAGGGGAGGTAGGCTTTCTAGCTTTAGATTAATAGATACAAGGATAGCTTTTATTTCCATGTCTGTTTTGTTTTCACCAGTGCAGCTAACACTTGGTACCGAGCGCCGGCAATTTTGGCATCGCCATGCTTTCTTTGGAGCTGCGGACTTCCCTTTGTACGACTTCTCTGCTATTCCCGCACACTTTCCAAGATGGTATTCGTGCGCGCACTCGGAACAAGTTACATGCCCTTCATTTTCATGAAATTCCTCATCACAAGTAAAGCAGACATCACACATTCTTTTCGCCCCAGCAAAACAACAACCACAAACCCAGCAATAAGGCAAGATACACAAGTCTTTGGCAGCGACAGCAGCGCGAGCCCCCTTACACTACGGAATAGGGGAACAGACTAACCTGCACAATTGTAATAGCAAGGTAAGCGATGCTCGCTGGATGCTGCCGCCATTGCCAAATGACCGCCCCTCTAAGTGCTCGTGATTTATAGGCAGTCGATTCCCTAGTCAGGTGCGCAGTCGCAGTTGGTGCTAGGTGATTCCATGCGCAGCTGATTGCAGCGGTGATTGCGTATGCAGCTAGGCACCAGGTCGACACAGCTCTCGGAACTGCTGTGCAGCACGACGGTTCCAGCGGTAGGAAAAGCCAGCAACCCGCGACGTCCGATGGCTCCTTCACCGGGCAGCGTTTCACGATCCGGGATAGAGTGCAAGTCGCTGTATCTGCACAATTGTAATAACAAGATAAGTGATGCTCGCTAGATGCTGCCGCCGCTGCCAAAGTAGACTTCCGTTATGACGAACTTGTGGGATCGTCTTATCAGAAGTTCAGAAATCTTATCAGAAATCTACACTTACATGGTGCACCCATATATTCATTACACAAATCAACAAATATTCGACAACAACGATCACCGAATATCGAATGTAATAACTAATATTCTCTCATTTCTGAAGCAACATCAACTACAAAATTTGTGTGGAGTTCGGATTGTGAAAAAAAAAAGAAATAAGGATTTACACATTGACACATGAATTAATACCTGTCGCTATTAGACGTCCGAATAGCTGAGCAGCTTGTATATGATGAACAACTATCTTCAATTACCTCGGGCATCCCGACCACGACTGTAATGGAACAACGGAGCAGCATATTAACAGGTGCATGTACGGTGTTTGTCCGTTGAAGCAGAAAAATGTGATACTATACAGCTCTGGACATTGTTTTAAATGGATGCGAATAGGGTGAGGCAAGGCCAAATCATAAATAGGAACAAATTCGTATATAGGCTCACTAAAAGCAAGCCATTCTTATTGAATGACTGAAGATTATTGATCTGAAATTATCAAACTTCAGGTCAATAATAGTTGTCAGAATTTTACAAGATCTTTTCGCTCTAGAATCCGCGACAACATTCAACAATTTTATTACACTGTAGTCGCGTCTTGCGCTGAACCATGCTTGATAATAGTGATAATGTGGCAAATCAGTTCTGCAGAATAACGCAAGGTGGAGGAAGCATCATGAATGAATTCACCCGAATGGGTGAATTAGGGTGGACGAAAATTTTTCCCTTCTATGATACTTCCTCCACCTTGCAGAACTGATTTGCCAATCTCTGTGTTCCTGTGCTTCGAGTTGTCGATTATTTCGCCCTCCTGCTGCGCTGTGCTAGCCTCCTCGTTAGCTCAGATGGTAGAGCGACTGCCGCGGAAAGCCCCTGGTCCCGGGTTCGAATCCCGGACCACGACGCAGTTTTCTTAGACTGCGAAGATTTCTTTATGAAAAACCCGTAGGGGTTTCCCTTGTAGCTTCGTGCTACATTCGGGTGGACGACAATTCTTCACCTTCATAGTGATAATTTGGTGAAACTCGGTTATCACCGGCAGAAAAGAGGGGGAAGAAACGCGCGCATGACAATATATCAAGCAAGGGGACCGTCTCGTTTGGCCGCATTCGCCGCTGCTTGTTCACGGATGTCTAGCTTAGCACGTAAGCAAGCACACTCGTTCACAGTCCGGATGCCTCGGACGTTTCGACGAGGCTGACTGCATCCTACATAAGGGAGGTTCCTCGAACCTTGCGGCAGCTTGAATGTGATGCGAGGGTCACATGCCCTGGATTCAAGAGTGCCCGTCTCCTTGCATGCGTGCGAGCATCAAGGTCGTTGACAAGAGCATATTTATAGTCGGTGAAAACATAGGAACTACAAAGCTACACCCACATAAATGCAGTGGACCTGCTCTTCACTTCTGAAAGAAAGTTGAACCAGATGGGATCCCACTCACAGATTAATAAATTTGGTAGGCAAATGCTAGACTAAGTAGAAAATTTAAAAAACCTAGTTTCAAGGTATAATATTACCTCAGTGACATCAGGATGCTCTATAAAATATGCCTATAGAGGTTCGGATCTCACGTTACTTAAACCAGTGACACAAACGTGACACAGTGTACGTATCACCTTGTAATTCTTAGGTTGCCACCGACTATAGGCAACATTACTCGCGGCAATTGCATCAGAGGCAGAGATTATGCCCAGCGCACAGCAGACCAGCATCATGATTGTTTGAAATTTTCTCTTGCAAACGATCTTTATAGCGTTAGATTCTGCGTGCGTGCGTGCGCACACACACACACACACACACACACACACACACACACACACACACACACACACACACACACACACACACACACACACACACACACACGCACACGCACACGCGCGCGTGCGTGCGTGCGTGCGTGCGTGTGTATTTGTGTGTGTGTGCGTGTGTGTGTGCGTGCGTGCGTGTGCGTGTGTGTGTGTGTGTGTGTGTGTGGGGGGGGGGGGTTCTATAGAAGTTGACATACGTAAAGGGTGCTCTGTGGAAAGAAAGAAGCGTGCGGTTTAATTGCAGTACACACTTGGGCATCCATCAGTAAACGTTTATCCCTATTTTTCTAACCGTACACGAAACGGATACACTATATCATGGCCCACGTGGTTTTCGGATGACAGCCATTGTCCATTTTTTGTTCAGTTCTCTACTTATGCTCAATTAATGGGCCACCAGGACAGTCGCGGTGGGATTCAGGTTCTTCTTCGGTTCTGCCAGCAATAACTTTCCACCAAGTATGACCGAGAAGCGCCCGCTTTCGCACGCTCCTCAATTAGGACGGCGCATTTGTTTGCAGTCATGGACTAGAAAGAGTAACTGTTACAATCCGCCTACTCTGGAGCACAAGCAAGCGATGGACGAACTGGTACCCTGCATTGTCTTTTATCGTATCCGCGATTTTCTTTCAAGAAATTGGCAATCAAAACTCAATCTTTAGCTCTTTTCTTATAGGTTCCGTTTCGAATGCCATAAGTTTACCGCGGTCGGTCAAGTCTCTTCGCAAACGCCTATGGGTGCCATCACAGAGATATGCTCCGGGATGACATGAAATCGCGTGTAATTTCCAGTAACTCTCAATGTGCGTTCATGGCGGTTGTAATTGTAACTTTGTTAAACACACAGGTATTTCAATCTGTGTAGTACGCAAATATGAATTAAAGGTCACCTCAACGAAATGTCACTTTCTCTAAATTGGTTATACCTAAATGAGTAATACGTAGTACTATTGGAACAATCTTGAATAAGCTTCTGTGCTGGTAAATTTTTAATTTTCTTATTGACGGTGATTGAACAGCACCTAAGCAGGCGACGCGTACACCTGAAGCATGGTTAGCGGATATGACGTACGTTCCAGCACGTCGCCTCCGAGATATTTTGGTGTGCCGTGGGCAGCGACGTGGCGCTGCCTAATCTCGAAGGGCATGCCGAGGAGTCGGGCGTTCTCGGTCATGCGTCACTTCCGGTAAGTGGTAACGGCGGCATATCTTTTTTCTCCAGTTTCTATATTAAAAACATATATTCTTGCGAGCTTTTCGTGACGCGTTCACTGCTACTATAAACCTAAAATTTCTCTCGGAGGCCTGCTCTATGTCTACATAATTTGAAGCTAGTTTCTTTTTTCACGTGGTCTAAAATTTCGTAGCAGTTAGTCAGCATCGAGTGAGAGAGAACTGTAGCGATTGCTTGAGGTGACACAGTTCAAAATGCGCGGCGAACAGTAGTTGTACACACTGAAAGTTCTTCCCCTTCGACTCACGTACACTTCCCCCACTAACTGCCGTCCGAGTTTTCAAAGCGTAAAAGCAGGGTGTAAGAAAAGATGATACCGCAAACAAAACTATATGAAATATTCTGCGTTTATATAAGGAAAATCGTGAGAATTCCTAAGCACCTAAAACATTGAAATACCTGCTAAGTCAGATGGACTTGATACAACCAGGGAGAAAAAAACATTTGTTAGAAGTGACTTAAAAGACAACCAAGAGGAACACGACGACGAAGAAGAGCACGTGGTTGGACGAAGACTCGAACAATTCGTTTTATTTGTATACAGATCAGCTAATGTCTTTTCTGATTCTATTTGATTCAATAACGCTCCAGCTTATTGTGTGTTTGTTTGATTTGTGTCAGTTCTTTTATTCTGACCTTGAAGAGAACCGAACAAAATCTATCCGATTCTCTACCAATCCTCCATAGTAGATAGGCGCCATATTAGGAGGGAAACAAGGTCAAACCAAACCAAGGGACCTGGCAGGGCTCCACAACCTGTCTTCAGGCAGCCACGGAAAGAAAAGAAATAAGGAAAAACATACGAGAAGGGCAGGCGCCGCTATCGAACCTTGACCGAGGCGGAACTAAGTACCCTGTAGCAAGGTACAGCGCGGTCTACTGTTAAAGGCAACACTCTAACGTGTGGCTCCGACTTTTCTGGCACTCTATAGCTACAAATGGCGACTGAGTCTACGGGCTTACACGCGCATGTGTGCAGAAAGGTGTCAGCGCCAACAGCCACGAGCCACCTACTGCAAAACAGGCCAATTGTACACTTTCCAGAGGAAAAAAAAATAGCCCACACATGTCCCCTCTAAAAGCGGACTGCAGTGCACATCAGTATGTAAGCAGAAGTGCTTCAACCCCATGAGGCTCCGTCATTACAGCGCCTCTGCAGCGGCGAATAGAAGGCAAGAAGTCGAGAAGAGCAGCAGTGCAATCCCGCAGCATGGGAATCAGGCCCATTATGCTGTAGCCACTTCATATATCTTAAGTGGCAGGAGGAAGAAACACGCCATTAAATGTTCACCGTTGCTAGTGTATACATGTGCGTGTTTCTTGGTGCACATACATCCAGCAGGACAGTTTACATCAAATTGCGTATACGGCAACCCTTCGGTGTAAAACAAAACGCTGCGTGCACCCACCCGTGCTCGTTGTGGCGTCGCCGCCGCTCCTTTCGTTCACAGTACGTGGCAGCTGGCTCCTTATCCCAGATGTCGAAATAGCGGCCAGACTGTCGTCAATTAGCGAATCCAGACGTCGAGAATAGCAATCTTTTCGGTGGGAGGTCGACCGAGCGGCAAAGGTGCCGTGTGATTGGGCCGCGTTTAGTGCGTCATTGATCATGCGGGACACGGAAACCGCGTCACGGTAATTCCGGTAGCGCCGCGTGCGACACCCCAGCTGGGTCACCGGAAAATCCATCATACTTGCATGCAGCGTGGCGGTCGCGTCGCTGTCCGCGCACACAAGGCCACTTGCTCAGACTTATGCATAAGCAATGCAAGCTGGCCGCCTGAAACCAGTGTATACTGGGGTCGCTGCAATCACATCAAAGCCGTGGTCATCTTTTATATGTATAAATATAATGAAAAGACTGCGTGATTACGGTGAAGTCAACTGGCACTGCTGGCGCCAGCCGCAGAAGATGTGTTACGGTTTGCACTGTAATGTCCATTACGCCGAGCGGTCAGTAATTCATAAACGGACGTTTCCTTCTTGGTAGGGGAGCGCATAAACCAGAGCCGGGGCTAATACAGTGACGCTATTCAGGACACCGAAAGAGTGCCTTTATTTGCTATTCAGCACGCCGCTGTCGGGTTATAATTAAACGCTTGCGTGCCCGAAGCCGGCCGAGGTTGTCTTTCGAACGGCGTTTCTTCTGCTTATGTGCAGAGCGAGGGTCGAAGATTTCTGAACACTCCCCGCTCGGCTTTTCTGGCGGACGGTTCATTCTTCAGTGTGACAGGAGGAAAATAGTCGCTCATCTGAGGGAACAAACTGGGAAGAAAACAGAAGGTACAGCTCTTGTAAATAAGCTTTATCTTTCTTTATCTTTTTTTGTCATCTTACTATCTGCGCTGGTGCACGGTCTAGTTTTTGGTCTCGTGTAACTGTTCCAGGTTTATTCTCGCGTTCGCAGTGCACTAACAAATCCAATAAGCAACATTGCGATCTTTTTTTTTTCTACCTCGCCTCTATTTGAGCCTTACTTATACCGGAAATGCCACTTCGCCGATGAAGTTCACGTTCATCGTGACCCTTTTTTCATGGCCTAACACCTACACGTAAATCCCCACTTATTGTAAACGACTTGCTATGCTATCAGGCGCCCACAGAAATATTCTAAAGAGGGCAAGATCACGACAGACTACAAAGGTCTCGTCAAAAGGTCCGCAGCTATATTCTTCAGTCCCTCTTGACCAACCTCCAATCTTATCTCTCTGTCTGTTCGCCTTCCGTCTACGACTGTCGGCTCGACATAAGACTGCATGATGGAGGAGAAAGATAATCGAGTTTAAAGACAGCAAAATAAAGCAAGTAAACGTGACATCACATGGGGTTTACAGGCATAAACCGACGTCTCTTCAGTTGGCAACGCAGCTGCGACCCCTGGGACTTTAACTGGGAGTCTAGACAAGTGACGTGTACGTCACGGAGCTCCTATAGATAGGCCCGTGGAGCTAGCAACAAGCGTTCCATATCTATATTCACCACGTAGTTGCTATGTGTGCCATGTTGCGACTAATTATAAATGTTTAGAATGCCCTTGTTTAGACGCGCACTCAACGAGAACGCACGACAGTCAACGCAATTTACGCAAATAAGATTTGCGTACACACACACACACACACACACACACACACACACACACACGCACACACACACATACACACACACACACGCACACACCACACGCACGCACACACACACACACATACACACACACACACACCACACGCACGCACGCACACACACACACCACACGCACGCACGCACACACACGCACGCACGCACGCACGCGCGCACAACTGAAGCCCAGTGTAAACGCAGCCTAAAAAAAGAAAAAGAAAGAAAGAAAGATAGATAGACAGAAAGAAGGAAAGAAAGAAAGAAAGAAAGAAAGAAAGAAAGAAAGAAAGAAAGAAAGAAAGAAGTTTTCACAGTTACTTCTTATGTACAATGAAGCTCGTATGTTATCACAAAATAAGAAAAAGAATGCTAGAAGTAGAAAAAATATGATTACTTGGTGTTTGGATCGCACCGCTGGTACGATCTGTTGGGAACTCGGCGCTGACGCCCGTGGTTGTACCTGGGTCGCAAGCCCCAAGGGTAGCGTTGGCCTGGCGGCCTGGGGTACAACTGGAAGCATCCGAAGGTCTCGGCAAAGCATGAGTCGACTGGTAACAACAAAACAACTTGTTTATTTTAACATCGCAAAGAGTTGGCGGTCAGGTTGACCGAAGTAGAGAGACGGGAGAGCACTTTACTCAACAGAAGAAATCGGAGCCCTCCTTTTGGCGTCCGGGGGCAGCTGTTTTTATACCCTCGCGGTTGAGGGCAAGAAGGAACCCCTCAATAGACGAGCACGTGAATGTACAATGGGCTAATGGTGACGCACACTGTCGTAGCGCTGCCGGTCGGGCACAATGACTGGAATGAGAGGGTGATCCCTTGCTTTCGCATCGCCTGGTTCAGGCACAATGACTGGAATGAGAGGGTGATCCCTGCTTTCGCATCGCCCGGTTTGGGCACAATGGCACATACACTCACACACGCACATGAAGACACGTGGCATCGGAACATGCCTGGAAACGCCTGGAAACACCTGGCGGGGAGCGTTGCGGCGACGACGAACGGGCCAAAATGTCTGCCGCCCCGCCGCAGTCGCGCCGGCAAAACCGCGTGTCGCAGGCGAAACGCAACAGACCGCCCCGCAGGGGGAAGGAGATCCCGATGGACAGGGGACTGCATCCGCTGTCCGGAGGGATGTCGCTCGATGATGCTCAGAACCGAAGTCGGGCGTCCCTCGACGTTTCTTGAGCGCAGCGCACAGAGAAGGCCTCGTTCTCTCGTTCAGGTTCGCACGGGACACTGCAAAGTGACTTCGGGAGAGTTCACATTTTTGCTCTCGTTCCCGGCAAGCGTTAGAACTACGCTGAAACTCAACCGCTCAGTCAGCAAGCACGGCACAACCCTCACTAAGCCCTGCCAGGCTCTTTCCCCTTTTTATACCACTGCCTAGTTCCTTACAGTAGTCTAGCATCACTCAGAACGCGTCCACAAATTGAAAAATTGCACTAGAAAGCATATCATCACTTTGAAACACTAAACAAAAGCAATATGTTAAAGAAAAATCCTGCCTCAGGAAGAAAAACATCAGTAACCAACAATTTTGAGGCTGATTCCTACGTTAGGGGCTTCGACTTAAGCCATCGGCGTTACCGTTGAGACTCCCCTTTTTGTAACGCACCTCAAAGGAATATTGTTGTAAAGCGAGGCTCCAGCGCAGGAGGCGGCCATTTTTGGGAGAGATGGTCTGCAGCCATTGGAGAGGGCAGTGATCCGTCTCAATGATAAACCTCGAGCCGGCTAGATTGCATGACAATTTTTGAACGGCCCCCACGAGACATGCACACTCTTTCTCGGTGGCGCTATACGCCTGCTCACGACTGGTCAGCTTACGACTAGCATACAGGACGGGGTGTTCTACTTCTCCCTTTTCCCGTTGGCACAGCACAACGCCCATGCCTCGCTCACTAGCATCGCACTGAACAACGAACCCTTTTGTATAGTCTGGCGATCGTAGCACAGGCTGGTTTGTTAGGGCACTCTTTAGGGCGCTAAAAGCTCTTTCCTTTGTCTCGTCCCAGACGACTGTTTGAGGCTCTGTTTTTCTTAGAGCATCCGTCAGGGGAGCCGCGATATCAGAGTACCTGGGGATGTACCTCTGATAGTAGCCGGCGACACCTAAGAACGACCGAATATCGGTCTTTGTGCGCGGTTGCGGAAAGTCTCGCACAGCGGCCACTTTTATTTCAGAGGGGCGGCGACGACCCTGACCAATCACGTGACCGAGGTAGACAACCTCGGCCTGTGCTAACTGGCACTTAGGAGCCTTTACTGTCAAGCCCGCTTCGCGCAGGCGGGTTAGCACTGCCCGCAAGTGTGTCATATGCTCAGACCAGGATGCGGAGAATATCGCTACGTCGTCTAGATACGGTAAAGCGAATTCTTGCTGTCCCCGCAACACTTTATCCATGAGGCTTGAAAAACAGTATGGCGCGTTCTTCAAACCAAAACTCAACACTTTAGGACGGAATGTTCCCATTGGTGAAATGAACGCCGCATACCTACTAGCCTCTTCTGTAAGTGGAACCTGCCAATAACCCCTGACAAGATCTAGGGTGGAAATAAACTGAGCGCTACTAACTTTCTCAAGGCGCTCCTCGATGTTAGGGATCGGATAAATTTGATCCTTAGTGATGGAATTAAGCCTGCGGTAGTCGACGCAAGGACGAGGTTCCTTGCCCGGTACCTCAACTAAAATCAAAGGGGAGGTATAATCACTCTCACCTGCCTCAATAACACCGAGCTGTAGCATTTTCTTTACCTCAGCCTCCATAATATCGCTCTGGCGGGGTGACACCCGATACGCCTTGGATCGTACTGGCTCTGGGGAGGTAAGTTCTATATCATGAGTAAGTACAGAAGTCCTACCAGGCCTCTCAGAGAACAGACCTTGAAACTCTTGTAATAGCTGGTGTAGTTCGGTTTTCTGCTCGGGCGACAGCGGTGCTTTACTGATAAGGTCACTAATGACTTGACCGGTGTCTTCCCTGTTCGTCACTGAGCCTAGTCCCGGAAGCTCGACCGGAAGCTCTTCAGGAACGTTTACCATCATGCACACCACTGCTTCCCTTTGTCTATAAGGTTTGAGCAGATTACAGTGATAAACTTGCTGTGCTTTCCGCTTTCCTGGCAGACTTACCACGTAGTTAACGTCCGACAGTTTCTGAACAATTCGTGCTGGGCCCTCCCACTGCACGTCTAGTTTGTTGTTTAGCGATGTGCGCAATATCATGACCTCATCGCCCACCTCAAAACGACGGGCCCTGGCGGTCCGATCATAATAAACCTTGGCCCTCTGCTGGGCCTTTGTCATTGCTTCACCTGACAACTCCTGTGCCCTTCTTAAGCGTTCGAGGAGCTTAAGTACGAACTCCACCACGACTGGGTCGTCGCCCCTACCTTCCCACGATTCTCGAAGCATGCGAAGCGGAGACCGAAGCGAGCGACCGTACACCAGTTCAGCTGGCGAAAACCCCGTAGCTGCATGCGGCGCGGTCCTTAAAGCAAACATCACCCCAGGCAGACACAGCTCCCAGTCAGTTTGATGTTCAAAACACAATGCTCTCAACACGCGCTTCATGACGGAGTGGAGCTTCTCAACGGAATTCGACTGTGGGTGGTACACTGAGCTGTGTAGCAGCTTTACCCCACACCTTTCGAGAAAAGTTGTCGTCAAAGCGCTAGTAAACACTGTGCCCTGATCTGATTGGATTTCCGCAGGAAAACCAACTCGCGCAAATATGGACAGTAGTGCATTGACTATCTCAACTGAGCTGAGGTCTTTAAGCGGCACTGCTTCAGGGAACTTTGTCGCTGGGCAGATCACAGTCAAAATGTGTCTGTACCCCGTGGCTGTTACCGGCAGAGGTCCCACTGTATCAATAACGAGCCGTCTAAAAGGCTCCGTAATGATAGGTACCAATTTCAACGGCGCCCTCGATTTGTCCCCTGGTTTGCCCACCCGCTGACAGGTGTCACATGACCTCACGAAATGGTCTGCGTCCCGAAAACACCCTGGCCAATAGTACTCTTGCAAGAGACGGTCCTTAGTTTTCTTAACTCCTAGGTGTCCGGACCACGAACCCCCGTGTGACAAGCGCAACAGATGCTGACGATAGCATTGAGGCACGATCAGCTGATCGAACTCCACTCCTCGGCGGTCTAGATACTTCCGGTACAGGACTCCACCTCTTTCCACAAAACGCGCATTTTTCCTGGCGATACCTTCCTTGACATTGCAGCGTATGTTTTCTAGGCTACCATCCTTCCTTTGCTCGGCTATCAAAGCCGACCGGCTGACTTTTAGCAACCTATTAAGTCCGTCTGACGTAGGCGCGATGAGCAAATCAGTAGATAGCTCTTCTAATTTTCCCGTGTCGGGCGTTTCCTCTCCAGTATCTGGCGCCTTCAACGCTACAGGCTCAATTTTATTCTGTTCGGGTGTGCTCTGAATATCGGCTTGCTGCGCCTCTGGCCCTTTTTCGTTGTTTGATATCATCGGCCCCGCAACTACCGCCTTTGCAGCGAGCTCCCGAACCTTCGATCTGGTTAAGGCCTGAACACTAGCTTCACCAAACAAAAGCCCCTTCTCGCGCAGGAGGTGATCGGACCTGTTTGAAAATAGGTACGGGTACTGGGGTGGCAGCATAGATGACACTGCCGCCTCCGTCTCAAGCGCTCCGAAAGGTCCTTCAATAAGCACCTTTGCTACTGGCAGACACACGCTATGAGCTTCCACGGCTTGCTTGATCCATGCGCACTCGCCCGTGAACATATGGGGTTCTACGTAAGACGGGTGAACTACATCCATCGTAGCTGCGGAATCGCGAAGCACTCGGCACTCTTTCCCGTTCACGAGGAGGTCTCGCATGTAAGGCTCGAGAAGCTTCATGTTCTCGTCAGTGCTGCCTATTGAAAAAAACACAACTTTTGGTGTTGTTTCCGGACACTGCGCCGAAAAGTGACCCGGCTTCTGGCACGTATAACAAACGCGCGCTTGCCTCATCTCGAACCGCTTTCTGCGTTCGGCTTCGGCTGCCGCCGCCTCCTTAGGTTCGGTCGCACTGCTTCCACTCGCATCCGCACTACGCGTGTTCCCCTTTGCTCTCATGGGTGTGAACTTCGGCCTCTCAAACTTCGAGCCAAATTCACCCTTTTGACCGTCCTTAGCTCCGCGAGCCCGACGCGTCACAAACTCCTCGGCTAGCTCAGCGGCTTTAGCCACCGTACAAACGTCTGGCCTATCCAAGACCCAGTATCGCACGTTCTCCGGTAACCGACTATAAAACTGTTCTAGCCCGAAACACTGCAGAACTTTATCGTGGTCACCAAACGCTTTTTCTTCTTTGAGCCACTCCTGCATGTTTGACATAAGCCTATACGCAAACTCTGTATATGACTCACTTTTGCCTTTCTCATTTTCCCGAAACTTCCGACGGAACGCTTCCGCAGACAGCCGGTACTTTTTTAGCAGACTCGATTTTACTTTGTCGAAATCCTCTGCCTCCTCTCTATCCAAGCGAGCGACTACGTCGGCCGCCTCGCCGGGTAACAAAGTGAGCAAGCGCTGTGGCCACGTTTCCCGAGAGAACCCCTGCTTCTCGCACGTTCGCTCAAAGTTAACCAGGAACAAACCAATGTACTCTCCAAGCTTAAACGGCCGCATCAGGTCAGTCATTTTGAACAATACGCGTTCTCCTGCACCGTGTGCCTGACTTCCATTACGAGCGCGTTCCATCTCTACCTCGAGACGCTTCATTTCCAAAGCGTGTTCGCGCTCTTCTTTTTCTTTCTGCTCTTTAAGTTCGCGCTCCTCTTTCTCTTTTTGCTCTTTAAGTTCGCGCTCCTGTTTCTCTTTTTGCTCTTTAAGTTCGCGCTCATGTCTTTTTGACCTCTCCTCAATAGTCTCAAGGCATTCCGACAGCTCGTCATCCTCAGCCTCTAACTCAAGAATAGCCTTTAGCAGTTCTGGTTTTCTGAGTTTGTCCGAGACATCCAGACCCAACTCTCTTGCAAGCTCCAACAATTTCGGTTTGCGCAACGACTTCAAATCCATGGCTGCTCTGAATGCTGCTTTCTCTACTGCTTACTATTGTCTTGCCGCAAACTAACCCGGCAGCAACGACAACCACAATTACCAGCTCTGTTTCTGACACTAACAAAAGCCTGGCAAAGCTCAGAAGAAGAAAGTCCCGCACTCACCAAACCTCGCAGGCAGGAATTCCGCGCAGTCGTTCCGCTGCAGGCAACCAGTCGTCACACAGGGCTCGTTGCACTGCTCCCGGATCGTCGTTGAGCTGCTCAGCATACAGTCAACTGCATCTCTTCGCTGCTGGCCTCCGTTGTCGCGATCTCACCGCTGGCAGACAGTTGTTTGAAGTCGGAGGCGATCTCACCGCTGCCAACCAGATGTTTGGATCGCACCGCTGGTACGATCTGTTGGGAACTCGGCGCTGACGCCCGTGGTTGTACCTGGGTCGCAAGCCCCAAGGGTAGCGTTGGCCTGGCGGCCTGGGGTACAACTGGAAGCATCCGAAGGTCTCGGCAAAGCATGAGTCGACTGGTAACAACAAAACAACTTGTTTATTTTAACATCGCAAAGAGTTGGCGGTCAGGTTGACCGAAGTAGAGAGACGGGAGAGCACTTTACTCAACAGAAGAAATCGGAGCCCTCCTTTTGGCGTCCGGGGGCAGCTGGTTTTATACCCTCGCGGTTGAGGGCAAGAAGGAACCCCTCAATAGACGAGCACGTGAATGTACAATGGGCTAATGGTGACGCACACTGTCGTAGCGCTGCCGGTCGGGCACAATGACTGGAATGAGAGGGTGATCCCTTGCTTTCGCATCGCCTGGTTCAGGCACAATGACTGGAATGAGAGGGTGATCCCTGCTTTCGCATCGCCCGGTTTGGGCACAATGGCACATACACTCACACACGCACATGAAGACACGTGGCATCGGAACATGCCTGGAAACGCCTGGAAACACCTGGCGGGGAGCGTTGCGGCGACGACGAACGGGCCAAAATGTCTGCCGCCCCGCCGCAGTCGCGCCGGCAAAACCGCGTGTCGCAGGCGAAACGCAACATTGGGAAGTGTTGAAAGAATTCATCAAGAACTCCACAAGAATACCCAAAGGCCCTAGCACGAATATCAGACAAATTTATGTATACTAACCATCACACCCATGGTATATTAGCGATCGAAGCGCCAGGTTTTCTGTTTGAAATCTTTGCAGAAAACCGCGTGGCGTTCACCAGGCCGCAACATGTTTCGGGAGCTGACGGGGCCGTGCGGAGGCCCAGTTTTTTGCTGCCACTCTAAACACGTGGTTCCAAAGAGGTGGCACAAATCTGCCAAGGCTACTTTTTCACTTACATCTACTCATTTCTTGTCTCTTTCTCACTTTACTGTAAAACCAAGAAAACAAAGGAACAGTGGGGGTTTCTTCTACCTTACATGCATGAAGCGTATAAAAACTGTCTACTGCAGGACTTTCCCGTTTGCAACTGACATTTCTTCCTGAAGCAGCTGCGTAACTTTTTTTTTCTTTTTGCTTCGTAAACCTTTTTTGTCTTTTCTGTACTTTAATAGTTCCGCAAACAATGCGTTCGCTGCCAAAAGATATACAATGCATAGCAGATCTCACAGCAAAGTTTTGATACGAGACGAAGGCACATCAGCATCCGCCATATTGTCGCCATTTCCACTGCTTCTCAATATTTAACCATCATTGAATAATTATTATTGTAACTATGATACCACGTCGACGATTCTGAAACGTTTCCTATTAATTTGCAAGTTATATAGGCGTGCATAGCTACAGTTTCAGCGCCCTTTCACGAGGGACATTGGTTTACTTAAGATTATAACAGGGCACGATTATACATATTTATGGCTGCGAGTCACTCCCCGTGGTTCATAAACGGCGGGATGTTAAGGAACCACAAAATGTTGGTGATCCTATCGATCGTTGCACATAATATCCCCGAGCAGCGCCCAAATTGCCCCGAAAGCGCCAGCCACGGCGGGACGCTATACTTATTTCACGATGCCACAGCTAAATTTTTTTTAAGCAATTCGTGGACGTTCTGTGCGACCCAGCCCACAAGCGATCGTCAGAAATCGTATGCGCCATGTCCTAGCTCCTCTCGGTCGCCGCTAATAACAGACTTTAAAGCCCTTTAATTCACCCACCAAAGCAAAAGCGACGTCGGCAACATTGGTAAACTGCAAAAGCTCCTTACTCGGGCCTTTCTCGCGGCCTTTAACACCAAGCGACGAATTACACAAACCTAAATAAATGAGAAAAAAAAAGAGACAAGTGGTTGTTGAGGGCGCATCTTGCAGCGCAAAATCAAAGTACAAGCACGTTGCATAGCGTGTTTGAGGGTATGCTAATTAAAATTAGTGCATGGTGAACCACCTGACATCAGGACTTTTTTTTGTTTTCTTTCTTCTACCGTGCGAGGCTCTGGGCGACGCCGACCTACGTCAGTTCCGCAGCGATTAGCCGATGACAACGGGAAATTACGCACTGAAAAATGAGGTCGTCGACCCTTGCGTGTCCTTGCACTTGGTGCAGGTACAAACATACGGCCGAGGAGAAAGAAGAAAAATATCAAGGACCTTCCGTTCTGGTATCGCGTAAATCTTATTATTCGTTTATTTATTTTTACGCCGAATCGTTTTGACAGACAGGTCGAGCGTAAGGTTAACTAGGGTGCAATTCGAGGTTGCAAGAAGCTTACGTCTTGCTACTACCTTCCAGTTATCAGGAATAAATTTGTTCTAAAAAGCAAAACAACGACTGTGCGCGCGTAATAAGAGGTGCTTCAATTTGCTTTTGTTGCCTTGTTTACTGCTGTAGGGGGAAAGAAATCAATTTTTTTTTTCATGTAGCAGGACAAGCCACGAAATTGAGACATGCGTAATTTGGAAAAAAAAATAATGCGGAAACTCCTCTGGGAGTAATCTAAAACATGCGTAAGCATTTGCTGCTAATCGCCTGCTTTTTGTCTGCGTGTGCATGCTGTGTTTTGTATAATGACGAGAAACACAGCGAAAGCCGTGTAGAGACACGTAGAAACGCGATCGCGACGCCGTGATGTTAATTGGACCAGCATAACGCGGCGAAGAAGAGGCGAGTAGCAGAAATGTTCACGTACATTATATATACCCAAGTATACATGTACGCGTGACTGGGTAACATTTTGTTTTAAGCAAACGTACAGCATTTTATGACGTGTTTTATGTACACTGCTTTCTTATTTTGTTTAGTTCTTCTTCTTGCGTTCCTTCTCCATCTTAAATCGCCTTGCGTTCGGATGCCGCTGCTTCTTCCGAGAAGGATGGGCACTGCCCATGGTGCGTACTTGTAGCACGCGCCGTAATTGAATGGCGTGATGTTTGGGAAACCTCGTACGTAGACGTGGTCGATGACGTTGTCTCCTCTCGATGTGGGGATGCCGATGTCGGTTACGAGTCGTAATCCAAAGACTTCTTCTAGGCAATCGGGAAGCCATTTGTTGTTGTCGACTGCTTTGAAGACGTCCGCGTTAAAGTCGCCGAACACCTCACATTGATTCAAGAAGTCGCAGGTTCGAAACTCATTGCCGCTAATTCACGTTTATAACCATGCATCTGATTTCTTGAAATCGCGTTTCGTTGATTTAGCACGTCGCATAATGATGAAGCAACGGAAGTCTATACGGATTGTAAATAAACGTGACGTCATAGATATGGTGCGTCGCTACATTGCTCGAATGCTAATCGCATTACCGTCGACAGTCATGCTGAGTCATACTACCATAACAGTCATACTACCACACTGCCATACCATACCGATAATCATACATTACCATAATTTTGATGTCAAAGCATCAAATAGCCCATTGAGCCAGAAAGCCAGCGTCTGTTGCAGGGAAACGGCACCTAAATTCCCCATTGGCTGCGACGCCACCTCACGTGTGCGCCTCGGCAGCGCAGAACGGGCGAAAGGGTACAGCTGCTTCCGCGCTGGGGCGCTAGGCGTTGGGTGAGGGCATCGCCACAACGCCACGTCACCCTCTCTCTCGATCTCGGAAGCCAGTGTCATCCGCGCGTTCTTCGTCCGCGTAAGTTTCTAACTTCGCCTCGGTAATCGCTACAGAGAAATAAATTCATAAAAAAGCAGAATAAATTCGAAAGAAAATACGTCAGCGGTAGTCAACCTTTTCAATGCACTTGCTTGCTCGAGTTCATAACTCAAAGGACCGCTCAGCGGCGTTCAATTGGACATTAACGCTTTCTCATTCCTAAGTCATAAGAGGTGTTTATAGTCGGGTACAAGTTTAGAAAAAAGGGGAGGTCACGCCCATATGACCGGAGCGCGACAGCCGATTGCCTGCGCGACTAAAATGGTCCCGCTCAAGAAATCGCGCTTCTAAAACGCGTAATTCTCGATATAAACGAAGACTTTTGTATTTTGGTGACTGGTTTGGTAGAGCTCTCGTAATTGGAATGCTACAGCACATGCCAAATCGCGAGAGAAAAATAACCCCATGCATTTTACAACGCTGCGCGTCGTCTGCTCTTGAGCTTCATTGCAAGGGACAAAAGTAGAAAGAGCTGCTCCGCACGGATTTTGCGCTGGTTTACATGTACACGGCACATTTTTCCCAGCTTAAAATGAATCAGTTGCTCTTTACCAAGCACTTAAAAAAAAGCATTTATCGAAACCATTACAAACCTGGGGCGAAAAGACAACCGATGCAGGAAAAGTACAAAAATAATTCGTTTATCGGTTTAAATAAATACTCTTGGTTTTAAATAGCATAAAATTTATATTTCTTTGGTTTTGTGTTTTCAAAAACGGATTTTTTTTTTTCAAGCCTGCAATCTCGCCAGTTCGCGCCAGGTGTTCCGTGCGAGTTTTCCGCCATTGAGCCCAGCGAGGTGACATCGGAATGCCATCCTTTGTTGCCGAACGAGCCTTGTGTCGCCTCGATGTCCACAGCGACCAAGGACAAGAGTGGCCAAGAGTGGCCACATCCTGAATAGCGATTCACGCAACATGATCCTCCACTGCTACACGTATTGGTGTATATAACACGAAGTCTGAAGGCAGCGTGGAGGACACTACCAAGTTTGTCTCCGAGGTGCTCGGTGTCAGCGAAAGCACAGTGTTCAAGGTGAGGGGGGAGGTCAAAGCTTCGGATATTTCGGGTGGCAAACTGTCGACGCCCTCGCGAAAGCACCCACGAAATGCGGAGAAAAGAAGACGCAGCACGAAGTATGACAGCTTCACGTTGTGCGCGCTGAGATCGTCTGTGCACGATTCCTTTCGCTGCAACGAGATACCGACGGTCGAGGAGATAACTGACGAGTGCTCGAAGCGTACGGATCTCCCATAACTGAAGCTGTGTACTGTGCGTCACCTGCTTGTCGACATCGGATTCAAGCACGAGAAGAAGAGCCGCAATTCGCTGCTTATCGAGCGGGATGACATCGCTGAATGGCGCAATCTCTACCTTCGTGACGTGGAGCGCTACCAGGCGGAAGGCCGAAAGATCTTCCTGGACGAGACATGGGTGACGGCGGGACACACTCGGTCGATCGTGTGGACAGACGCCGTGGTGCAGAAGCGCCGATGCCTGCACGCTCGAGCAAATGGCCTCTCAACGGGTCTGAAACGACCTTCTGGAAAAGGCCAGCGCATGATTGTGACGCACATAGGCAGCGAGATGGCTTCGTCGACGGCTGCTTGCATGTATTCCGATGCCAAAAACAGGCGACTACCACGAATAAATGGACGGCAATCGCTTCGAGGGACGGTTTAATGACGTTCTGCAGAAGTTGCCAGTTGGTAGCGTCATTGTTTTGGACAATGCACCTCTCCGTATCCGGCGAGAACAGACACTGCCGACGACGACTTGGAAGAAGGAAAAAACACAGGAGTGGCTCAAAAGCAAGAACATCGCCTACAGTGAAACGATGATGGAAAAGCAGCTGCTTGAGCTGGTGGCATCTGTAAAGTCGAGCTTTCTGAGCTACATCGTAGACAATGCAGCTGAAAGGGCCGTTTTCATTGTACTCAGGCTCCCACCGTACAACAGCGAATTTAATCCCATCGGGCTCGTGTGGGCAAAGGTTAAAAAAATGGCATCGCTGCGGACAACAGAGACTTCAAGCTGTCCACGGTCGAAGACGTCCTGAGAGAAAAAATCAAGCACGCAACGGCAGAAGACTGCAGGAAGAACATTCACCACGTGATGGGCCTGGAGCCAAAGGTCAGACTTGACACGTCTGGGAGTGACCACATCGAACCCATCGTCATCCAACTGTGTGAAGATGACACTGAAGAAAGCGACTCCGACTGCGAGCTGTCCAGCATTCAGCCACTCGGCGAAGTGTAACAGCTTCCTATTAACGAAATATCAGCCCTTATTAGAGCTACCAAAATTTTGCCGGTGGGTTCGCAGCAGCCAACCATTGTACCGTGACCTCTCAAATAAATAAGCTGTTCACGTGGTGGCATATTCCTTTTAATGGAAGCTCAATTCTGAAAAAGCAACGTCCTGCACAGATCGTGTTCAGTTTAAGTACTGGCATGGAAACAAGCTTGAATGTTGGCTAATCCGAATGCAAACACTATTATTAAGCCGAATAACTATGTGGGGCCCAAATGCTCATTCTGGCAGTCGCTGTCTACCTTGACACGCCCTATGGTGAAACAGCAGTAGTCAACGCGAAATTGAAAGCCACTGTTAGCAGCTTGCAAAGAAAAGCACATTCACGTTGTCGCATTGTTTATTTTGGTTATCTGGCTCAGGCAAGTAATGCGAATAAGAGAACAATTATAAAACATCATTAGCTTAGTGATGCCGAAAATACTCATTCGGGAAGTTATTAATAGCAGTAGTGGAGGGCACGCTTTAAAGGCAACGTTAGCTGTCTGTACTTCAAAGCGCAGTCCTGTCGTAGCCATTGCTGGTGAAACGGCAGTATTCAACGCGAAATTGAAAACCACTGTTGCCAGCTTGCATGCCAAATCATATTCATGTGATTGCATTGTTTATTTTGGTTATCTGGCTCTGGAAAGTAATGCGAATAAGAGAACAATTATCAAACATCATTCCTTAGTGAGGCCCAGAAAACTCATTTGGGCAGCCACCGTCGAGCTTGATGGGCACCTTGGTGAAATAGCAGTAGTCGGGGGCACGCTTGAAAGGAGCCGTTATCTGTTTTGCACTTCAAATCGCAGTCATGCCGTAGCCATTGTTTAATTTGTTTATCTGACTGGGCAAGTAACGCGAATTCATGCACAATTATTCATCCTGAATAACTCTGCTAGCATTGTTTGTGCTAAAAAATGCTGAGTAGAGTTGACTGTGTTTTATTGAGGCTCTTTTTTAATTATGAAGCCATAGGCATAGCGACGGCCAGATTGAGACAATGAAATTGGTGAAGTAATAAAAGGTTAAAGTTGCAAACGCTTTCAGTGCGCTGCTTTGCTGGGATCCATTCACCGAACAATGTCTTTGTAACAATGATATCGTCTGACAGGAAATGACACCCCACTGCACAATGTTATTCGTGTTGAAACTTTGTACCACCACATGCGACGGACAGCGAAACCGTCTGTTTGCTACGACTGGAACGTGAAAAATGCAACAACTAGCAAGGTGCTGTTTCATAATATGGCACTCTTTCATGTTCACTTCTGGCGAGCTGCCGCATGCACTGATGCGGTCGCCATGTTGCCGCCGAGCAGTGCGGACGTGTTTCGCATGGGCTGCCGACTTTCGACCGATTTTTGGCAACATTACGGACTGCGACGACCCGGGAACATCACACCGAGGTCAGTGAGGGTGCTGTGCACCTAACCGCTACGTTTTTGGAGACAAGACCTGCTCATAGCCAGATTTCAGGCACTCCTCCCCCGAGCCGCACGTAGTCGTGCTGGGCCTACTTTAGGCCTAACGCGACTAGGGCCTCTCCCTGCCGCCGCCGGCGAAGACCGCCGCCGCCGGCGCCGAGCCCGAATGAAGTGTACCGTGGATGGGGAGGATATCTCCCCAGAAGAATACAACAACGAAAAGCTCTGGACCTCTGCCATCAAGGCCCACGACCACGTCCACCCTAGCAAGAAGAATGCGACGCCGCTTGCGTCATCCATCACGACCGACGACGGCAACGGCAAGGCCGCCGAGAAAGAGAAATCGGCCGCTGGCCGACCAACAATCAGAAGAAGGAGACCGCTTCCTCGCCTCCCGGTCACGGATTATAAAGTGGTTTCCAGACCGAAAGGAGGCCTCGATCTCCGTTCCCACACCGCCACCACCCTCCTGCAAACGGTATGCCAGGGGTCCGACACGGACATCGCTACAGCTCGAAAGCAAGACCAGGTGCGTGTCAACCCAACCAATAATTCTTTCACCGTGAGCTCTCCATCGGCGGAGAAAGTCAAGAAATATGTCAGTCTACAAAACCTCAGAATCATCGACCAGATATACCCTGTCAATGCTTACATTGCGGCCCCGGACGAAGCCATCAAGGGAATCGCCTACAACGTGCTTGAAGACCAAACCCACGAGGAAATCCTCGAAGACATCCAGGACCTCAACAAAGGGTGCCAAATTGCAGAAGCAAGAAGGCTATGCAAGACCTCATCGGTACTAATAACCTTTACTGGAACCCAAAAGGTACCCAGCCAAATCCGTTTGTTCGGAGGACTATACACGTGCTACCCCTTCCGTGCCAAAACGGAAGCCTGCTTTAACTGCCGACGGGCCGGACACAGAGCCGACGTCTGCCCGAGGGAAAGGACCAACCTATGCAACCGCTGCGGGACGCGACACCCGGCCAAGGAGAAACCGGACTGCACCCCAAAATGCATGCTGTGCAACGGAGATCATTTCACGGGCACCAGAAGCTGCAAGGCCCGCTTCGAAAGACCCAACTACAGGGGAAGAAAACCCACCGAAAGCCAATGGCAACGCGGACAACAAGACAGTGGAGGACACCATTCCAGGAGCCGGGAAAGGTCCAACTCCAGCCAAAGACGCTGGAGAAGCCGGAGCCGCTCCATCTCCTTCCCTCCCCTCCCGAAAGCCGACAGTCAAGGACGCCCAAAACAGGTGAGCTGGAAACCGCAGACCTCCCGAGAGAGAGATGGCAACGCAGAGCTCAGGGCTATGATTGAAAGACAAAATGAAACAATCAAAGAGCTTAAGGAAATCATTGTAAACCTACAGGGTAGAAATTCCCCCCAGAAGGAAACACAAAGCTCAAAACAACGCACCCCTTCTACGAGACCCAACAGCTCAGTACCCCCCTCCGCGGCATCCTCGCGTGCCTCGTCACCACAACGAAGCGCCCCGGCTAAAAAGAGAACGATCGAAACGGTCAAAGACGTGGAAAGCCCCACCCTAAACGTTGTAATTCACCTAATCCAAGGCATGAACACCCGACTTGATCGCATGGAGGAGAAGATGGCAGCAACCAAAGACAGAATCAGGGCAGACATGAAGGAACAAATTGGTACATTAGCTACGCAGCTAAACGGACGCGCGGACGCCCTCGAGACCAGACTAAGCCAAACAGAGGCTACCGTAGCCACGATACAAACTCAACTCGCAGATCATGCTGAGCAACTTGCAGCGATCTCACTATCCAAATCCGGTCTCATCAACACTCAGGTACAAAGATCAAACCAATATGAAGGGAAACCTTAAGGAAATCAAAATATGGCAGTGGAACTGCAGGGGCTTCCGCCCAAAGCGGGAGGACCTACAACTCCACATCCAAAACTTAGACAAGCCGGAAATACCGGACATCATAGCACTGCAAGAAACGCTAACTAAAGCCAAACTCAGAAACTATAAAACGTACGAAAAAACGGGAGCGCAGAACCCGCGTGCGGCCGTCTTGGTCCACAGAAACCTGACCGTTATCGAACACGAAATAGACACGAAGGACGCGGACTGCCTCCTCGTGGAAATAATTCTACAGAAAAGAGGACAAGCGAGCCTGTTTATTCTCAACATATGTAGCGCCCCCAGATCGAACCACCCCCCGATAATAGAGGCAGTTAACAAAACACTCAGGCTCTGTGGACACAAGCCGCTATTAATTGTAGGTGACTTTAACGCCAGGAACACGGCCTGGGGCTACAAAATAAACAACAAGAAGGGCACCGCCATATGGAATTACATACAAGACGAAGACCTAATATTACTGAATGATCCGCTACAACCCACGCGAATAGGAAACAGTGTGCAAGTGAACACCAGCCCCGACCTCACGCTCAGTAAGAACGTGGGAGAAGGGAAATGGAGGAACACCGCCTGTAGCCTAGGCAGCGATCATTATATAATCGAAACCACCCTCCCCGCCACATCGCTAAAGAAGGAAGGGCGGAAAGAGATCACGATCACCGACTGAGACAAGTTTAGACTCATCAGAGCACGAGACGAACCCACCACCATAGAGGACCTCGACAAATGGGTTGAACAGCTAGGCAAGGACGTCAAAACCGCGACCAAAAGCATACCAGTCACAGCAGAAACACACGCAATAGACAACAGACTACTACACATGTGGCAAGTACACGAAAGCCTTCAAAAGAGACGGCTCAAACAAAAACACAACAGAAGACTGAAGCTCAACATTACTCGCCTAGTTAAAGAAATAGAACACCACGCACAAGAGCTGGTCAAACAACAATGGGGTCAAACATGCGACCAGATGAATGGAAAACTGGGCCTAAAAGACACGTGGCACCTACTCAGGTACCTCCTAGACCCTGAAAATTGTAAGACGGCACATAGCAAGAACATCGGCCGCGTTATACACGAACACCCCCTTCAAGACGACGAACTCCTCGACGAACTCAGGAGCAGATATGTAGATACCTCCGACAAGGAAACGCTTCCCGAGTACAAAGGACCTCCGAATCCAGGAATGGACGAGGAAATAACGACGGCGGAGGTGAGGGCGGCGCTACACAAACTCCGCACATCCTCTGCCCCGGGAGCGGACGGAATCACAAACCGAACCTTGAGAAACCTGGATGAGGAATCAATCAAAGCTATCACAAAACTCTTTAACCAATGCTGGGAAAAGGGCAAGCTGCCGGCAGCGTGGAAACACGCAAAGATAACCTTCATACCGAAACCAGGGAAGAGCCTACAAATACAAAATTTGAGACCTATCTCCCTCACGTCATGCCTGGGCAAATTGCTAGAACACGTGATTCTAGGTCGCCTGCAAGAAGACATGGACAAGCACGAACTCTTCCCCAGCACAATGTTGGGCTTTAGACAACACCTCTCCACACAAGACCTCATGCTCAGACTGTCGGAGGAGGTCATTAACCCTATTCACAGCAAACGAACCAAAGCAATCCTAGCTCTGGATTTAACCAAAGCATTCGACAAAATCAAGCATGAGGCTATCACGGAAGCCCTTTCAAATCTAGGAGTAGGCGAGCGAGCCCACACCTACGTCAAAGCCTTCCTATCCGCTAGGACGGCGGAAATACACTTCGGGTCACTCACATCCGACCCTTTCACACGGGGAAGCAGAGGAACGCCGCAAGGATCGGTACTCTCACCCCTCCTTTTCAATGTCGCGCTCATATCCATGGCACAGCTGCTCGAAGGAATACCAAACCTATCGCATTCCCTATACGCAGACGACATTACACTCTGGGTAACCAAAGGAAACGACGGAGAGATCGAGCACCTACTGCAAACTGGAGCAGACGTAGTCTTGGAACACGCCAGAAAGATAGGATTATCGTGCTCCCCGCAAAAATCTGAACTTCTCGTCATGAGATACAATCCGCGAGGCCATACAAAAACCTCAGTCCCTATAGAAGTATACGTGGACGGCACCCTAGTTCCCGAGGTCCAAACGATCCGGATACTAGGTATGCACCTACAAAGCAACGGCAAAAACACAGTGACTATCAACAAACTTACGGCATGCGTGAACCAAACCAACCGTTTGATCCGACGCATTGCCAACAAACACTTTGGGATGAAGGAAGTGGATCTTAGGCGTCTAATCCAGGCTTTCGTGCTCAGCCGTTTCGTGTACTCCCTCCCATATCTCAACCTGTATAAAGCGGAGAAGGAAAAGGTAAACTGCCTCATAAGACAAACCTACAAGGCGGCGCTCCACCTGCCGAGATACACATCCACCGAGAGACTCCTGAAAATGGGCGTCCACAACACGCTGGACGAACTAGTTGAAGCACACAGAACAGCCCAATATGAAAGATTAACCAAGACACCTGCGGGAAGACACATCCTAAGGAAATTAAGCATCCCGTACGAGAGCACTCAAACAAACGTCGGGCCCATACCCAGAGACATCTTCAATCGCCTCAGGGTTGACCCAATCCCAAAGAACATGCACCCGGAGTATCACAGCAAACGGAGACAGGCCCGGGCCAAAGCACTCCAGAAACACTACGCAAACCACGAGGAGGCGGTCTACGTAGACGTAGCCGAACTCGGAGAACGCTACGCTTTCTCCGCAGGGGTAGTAGCAAACGACCTCAAACCAATCACCGCTGTCACCGTTTTTGAAAGGCACGCGGAAGAAGCGGAAGAAGCCGCGATAGCAATAGCTATCACAAATACCGCAGCCAAAATAATTTTCTGCGACTCCAAGACGGCAGTGCGTAATTTTGCCAAAGGCAGAACCCACGAACCGGCGCTACAAATTCTAAAGAAAGTACATTTCACGCCCCGCCAGATCAAAATCACCTGGATCCCTGCGCACTCGTCCCATCCCGGGAACGAAGCGGCTCACAATTTCGCCCGAGGACTCGTCAACCGGGCAGTGAGCCAACCGATCCTGCGAGGAACAAAAGAGCGCATGATAACCTACCACGAAATTACGCAATACTATAAAAACGAAAGACTCGAATACCCACCCCCTGACAATTCCTTAACCAAAAACCAGCAGGCGACGTGGAGGCAACTCCAAACACACACCTTCCCCAACCCGTACAAACTATCCATAGTCTACCCAGGGATACACTCCCCCGAATGTACGCTATGCGAGGCCGACATAGCCGATTTAGCACACATCTTGCACGGATGCCCTGAGCTCAAACCTAGAGCCGAATGGCAGCTATCCAACCGAGAGCAGTGGAAGGCTGCGGTGACCAGCTCGGAAACCGCGGTTCAACTGCAGGCCGTGACATGGGCTTTAGAAGTCGCCGTAAGACACAGTTTGACGGCCACCTCACGAAGCCATCATGACTTCCCACATCTAATCTCATAAATCAATTTCTGTTGACGAATTAAAGTTTTTACCACCACCACCACCATGCACTGATGCATAAACATGAACAGGGGTAAGAGACAAAGTTACTGTGCAACCCACGTGACGCTTTTAAGAAAATATATCTGTGAACCTTTCTGTTATTATAGCTGATAGAACTTTGTTTTTTGCAAGTTGGCTAATCACATTGCGGCAACAACACAAGAAGCAAGTACATAAAACACAGCGAATGGGCAGATTGAGATGACGAGATAGACCAGTGAGAAAGGCTTTAATGAGATGGAAGAGCCCAGCCCTGTTCACAGGAGTTGGTGCTTTGAATGAGATGAGTCAATGAAATTGCCTGCTTCCATGCAAGCACACATGGAAGCAGGCGCATATTCATACACAAACGCGACAACTAAGGAAATCTCAAGTGTGAAGAAATGGGAGGAATAAAAAATTACACAAACGGCAAGAAAACACGCATACACATTAACAAACAGACGCTGGTAGAGGCATTATGAGCGGGTTCACAAGCTTCTTTGCCTACCCTGTCATATGTATCTTTTTTTCATTGTCTTAACACTGTTTTAGGAATCTTTAATAGCAACATATCACGAAAATCGAAAAGCAGCGCGGAGCTGTGTTGTGGGAGAGCATATCGAGCGCTGGCGGCACACCGTATACATGCGTGATTGTGTCACAGCACGCATTCTACAGCTTCGCGTGCAGTGAGCATTGGTGGACAGCAATCAATCGACGGTGCTACACAGCGCTCGAACACCGCCACTAGACACTCGGCTATCTCACTGCTTACAAAGACCGTTCACGCTAAGCTGGCAGCAACAAATGTTTGTGTTGGAGGCTGCTTTCGCAAATATTTTCTGTTAGAGACACTCGTAGGTTTCTTTCATGCTCGCACGCTTTTCTCATTTCTCCTGAAAATGGTTCTTTCCCGTGTACGTTTAGTTGAAGGAGGAGGAAATAACATTTATTAGTTCCAAGAAAATTATTGCTACACTCGGGGCTTTTTGTACAGCAGTGTGGCTCAGGCCTCCTGTCTAAGTATGTTCTTGGATGTAGGAAAAACTGCCCAGCTTCTGCAGCACGTCAAGAACGTGTTGAGCCAGGAGGCATGAGCCTATCAGGAGACCAGGACTGGGACCTTAGTCTGTTTAGTACTAAGAAATGTTATTTCTCTCTCTCTCTTTCTGCCCACAGCATGTGACGGTCGCAATGAGGTAAGGAGTGGCAGAAGAGTGAAGAACTACGTGACACTTCGATTCAAGGTGGCCCTGACGCTGCTGCAAGTTGGCGCCGCAACCAAAAGTAGCGAAAAAAAAAGAAGAGTTTAATAGATCGAGAATCTACGAACAGGCACTCGGCCTTGCGGTAGGCACGCATGCTACGAATATGTCAGACGTCTCAGCAACGCCTATATTTATTACTATTGCATACCAGCTGGAGTGTATAGCCGACGCCTCCTCTATTTTTTTAGAGGAGGCGCTGGTTCAGCTGACACGAATGAAGGCCCTTGATTGTCAGAGACAAGACACAGGCCCGTTATACAGTATTTGTCTACACCAAAAAAAGAAACCGGGCAGCCCACGCTTTGACTTCGACAATAAAACCGCTCTGCTTTATTCAGCGCGTCAGGACCATCCCAACCCCTTTTTGTGGGATGCGGCCACCCGCAGACAAGATTTACGACAACGACTTGACGAGCAGATAGAGAGAGCGCGACGAAGAGTCGAGAAAACAACTGGAGGCGGCAATGAGGATCGCCATACTTTTACATTCACGACCACAGGGCGGGTTGGGGTAGTAGGACGCGAAGAGGGCCAGGCATAAATCATGGCCTTACCTCGGCGCGAGTGCGCCTGAAAGAACGGGCAACATCAGGGAAATGTCGTAAATAACGACGCCGCTGTTCGCGTGCCTCGATGAGACGCATGGGGGGGGAGGGGGGGGGGGCGTCTGCGGGCGGAGACGGACGCTGTTCGGAAGTCTGCGACCTTCCTCTGGAGAGGCGAAGCGGGCCAGTAACACTCGGCGGGTTTCGCCCTGGGTGTTACGCGGAAGCAGGTAGGGTAGAGAGAGAGAGAGAGAGAGAGAGAGAGAGAGAGAGAGAGAGAGAGAGAGAGGCAGAAAAGAAATATACGTGAGCAGAGTGCGCCGCCGATTCACGACTGTCGGCACGAACTGCGCCGCATTCACACGCGAGCGGAAAGCGACAGCAGTACACATCCTGTTCTCCTTTGGCGTGCAGACAAGGCGTACTCACGCGGCAGTTGCACGCGGTCGTTCAATGAATCATGCCGACCGCCACGCTCAGTGGCTCGCTGGCGACACGATTACCGCATCCATGTGAACGCGGTGCACTCGTGTACGCCTGTTCGCGACGCCGCCGAACACACACACGTCCGTCCGTCCATCCGTGCGCGCGCGCACGCGCGCCTTTGTGCGTGCGTGCGTGCGTGCGTGCGTGCGTGCGTGCGTCCGTGCGTGCGTGCGTGTGCGTGCGTACGTACGTGTGTGTGTTCAACAAGTAACGAAAGAAAATAAGAAAAAAGAACAATGTAGCTTTTTTCAAACTCTTAATGGAATTCATAACCGCGTGAAGAAAAACGCCGTTTACCAGCAGGAAGGTTATAAATGGAGACTAAGACTAGATGTGCAATTTTCGCACCGCACACCTATACAAAGACACAAGGACACGCAAGAAAAATCGAGACAGGCAGCCGGTATTTTTTGACAAAAGGCCTGCGCCGAGTCCTTGGCACTTTCAAAAGCATCGTATATTAAGCCGCGGCGGCCAGCCAAATACAAAAATAGAATTAAGTTCATTCAAAACACGGATACCGTCAAAGAGCAGCCGCGTTCTTCTTGCATGAACGCACACTTTGAGAGGGGAGGGCACTCTTCGTTCGTTCGTCAAGGACGCATCTCAAGCCACCGGGCATCACTAGGCTCCAAAGCGCAACAAAAACACATAGCCCAATACGCGTACTGCCTTCAGCGGGTACACACACACACACGACAACGCATCTTCTATAGCTCGCCGAATCAAACAACGTCCCCCAAGGAGCATTCCGCTATATAGCTGGCCCCCTGGGGGTCACTCTCTCGTGGTTCAAAAGGTCAAACGCTCAAACCACCCCACAAATCCCAAAGATAAAAAAACAACTAAGGAGAAAAGAAAAACCAAGAAACAGAACAGACATTCACGCTGTGCGCATACGGGGCCCACACCCACGCCACCGCCAGCCGGAAAGGTTCAGCGACCGATGATCCCTGCGGCTCGCCGAAAGGGCGAGCTCCAAGCCCTCGTCGCCCTTGTGGAAGAAGGAGCCGCCGCCTAACGGATGCAGGAAGTCGTCCAAGCAGGCACGCGTCATCAACTAGGGCATTCGCATCCGCTCTGCCCTGCGCCCTCTTCCTCCGTCCTCCAAAGCGAAGTGGTCATTTCTCCTCCAACGGTTGCGCCGGTCGAGGACCACTTTGGGAACAAGGTGCGGCGCGAGCCCATATACATATAGCTTACAACAGAGACCGCTACAGCAAGATTTGTCGCGGGTGTCTATAGTGCGCCAGGACGTAACGTCCCTGATTGCGTAAAAGCATAAGTGGTTCATAAATCTTGTCTCTCTCTCTCTCTCTCTCTCTCTCTCTCTCTCTCTCTCTCTCTCTCTCTCTCTCTCTCTCTCTCCCTCTTCGTGTTCATCCTTAACTACTTATGTCTAGTTCCTTGGCTTGGAGTACCGAACCAGATTGCCTCTGGTTAAGCGCCCTGCCATTTCTTGTCTCTTATCTATTCTCTTCGCTGAAGAACGGTACCACCACCGCCAAATGCCATCGTTAAAACGCATTAGAAGAAGCGAAGAATACGCGCGCCACCAAGCTAAGATGCCAGAGTACTTATCAAGAAACCAAATCATCGCGCAAAAGGAAAAAAAAAACTTCTTGTCAGAGATCTTACGCAACGTTCAATAAACCATTTGTCCTCAGCACGAGGGGTATACAAGTAAATAGCGGACTCGGTGAAATTGAACTTTGAACGATTTGTTTTTAGCTCAACGCCATTCCACCAGTATGCCATTTTATACCAGCAAACCAACATCACAAACTCAGTACATGTTTGTTTCTCGTACTATAACAGCGACAGTACGGAAAGTCTGGCTACACTAAAGCCTGCTATCTCAAAATAGTAGCTTAGAACAAACAAACATTAAAAAGGAGCGCTGAGTGACATAACAATCAAGATAGAAAAAAAAAGAAATAATCAAAACTTTTCACAGTCGCTTAGAGTAAAATAAACTCCCATTACATATACTAAGAGCTTGACATAAAGTTGCAAATATGCTATATACGGTACTCAACAAAGTGCATAAAGAGTCACTAAGACAGAAAAGTCTTCACGACAACAAATTGATATATAAGAAGGACAGCACACCAATGCACAAGAAATGTCACTGACACCGGAAAGTCGTCATGACATTACGGCGTGAAAAAATATCCAGATGTGCCACTACGGCACACCTGTTTGTTACCCCACACACCTTAGAGATAGATTGTTAACGCACAGTTCTGGCACCATCTGGTCCCTCACCATCATTACGACGTGAGATGTGTTCAGAAAAGAAGTGAAAGAAACTTCATTTAGGGGAACGTGGGCTTCTTTTGTGCTATGAAAACGATACAAATGTTTACTATTTTGTTCTTTATTGCATGCTTTCTAAGTTACGAAGTGCTTTTTGTATGAGCTGCGCATACATATATATTTTCTTTCTTGTTGACAACCGTAAACACGCCGGTGTATTACGCAAATAGATGCAAAGCTGTACAGGTGGAAATGACCCGTGTCAGCCGATTGCAAGCAAAATCAGTAAATCAAAGCACATTCGTTTTGTGTTACCGCTAATCACCCCGCCGGCTTCTTCCACGGGGGAAAAAATAACACAGATCGAGTGTAATTTTCAAGCGGCGCGGGCGCTACAAGGCTTCACAAGGAGAGCGGGCAACTAGCCCGTTTTAATGTAAGAAATGAGCAAAAGCGAAGACGCACGCCTTTCGAACAACCAACTTGACAAACCGAGCATTATGTCCCAACAGGTACTCGAGGCCCGAAGCAAATTTGACTGATGAACGCAGACGGCTAGCGCTTCAAAAGAAAAACCGAACTAGCTATAGATACTAACGTGATGTTAGTAACTCACTGGTCACGCAGCTTCCGAAGTTCTTGGTAACGTGGAATGATAAACCAAGTATAGGCAAGCTAGCTACATAAACAAGAATCGACTTCGGAAAAATGCCTTTTGCTAAGCGTTTGTGCACTGCGTAATTTTTCGCAACACGGGCACCTGATCAGGCACAGTACACGAAATACGACAAGCAAGATACGCCAGCATACGTCACCCCACCAGCTTCAACACAGCGAGGTCGCAACACGGAGTGCCGCGCGTGGCGGTTATTATAACCGTCTTCTCGAGGAAAGAAAGAAGGAAGGAAAGAGAAAATCAGAAGGCAAGGAGGTTAACCAGGATAACGTCCGGTTGGCTACCCTACACCGGGGGAGTGGGAAAGCGGAAAACAAAGATGACAGGGAGAGAGGGGAGGAAAGGAAAGAAGGAAATTAGCGGTGAGTTCGCTGACGCGTGCTGTCTAATAGAAATTGCATTAATAGTCACAGACGTTCACGCAAGCCTGTCGTCCTCAAGAAGCGCAAAAGCGCCTTCACCGCTTTATGGGCCGACGGGCGACGAGAGCGGTGTTCCAGCAGCACCTGCACGGAAAGCGGCCGATTGTCCAGTTTTTCGAGAGCGTTAGCAAGTTCTTATCGTTCTGGGACATACCGTGGAGAATATATAGGTGGTCGATATTTTCTTCGGTGCCGCAGAGCTCGCATGCTGCACTGTCGGTCACTCCAATTAAAGTAGAGTATGCCTTTGTGAAGGCAACTCCTAACCAAAGGCGACAGAGAAGCGTAGCTTCACGTCGAGGAAGTCCGAGTGGAGGTCGCAGTTGCAGTGAGGGATTCAATCGATGCAGTCGTGTAAGTCTTAAGTTTGGCGAGTTCCACTCGGTCAGTGAGAGACTGCGTGCCTGGTGTCGAAGCTGCCTTGCGACGTCTGTCCTCGAAAGCGGAATTGGAACGCTGTGCTCTTGATGTGATGTGCGAGCAGCGTTATCGGCGGAATCACTGCCACTGATTCTACAATGGGGCCAGGTACCCATTGAAAGACAACCTCGTGACCTTTTTGTTGGACGTGATGGTGAAGTTTCACGATTTTGTACGTCAGCTGTTCATGACATCCGCGTCGGAGAACTGACTGTGTGCACTGTAACGCCGGTTTTGAGTCAGAGAACACAGCCCATTTTCTAGGTCTTTCAGAATCAATGAATTCCAGTGCACGACGCAGAGCCGTTAATTCTGCCGCCGTTGAGGTCTTGACATGCGACGTCCTGAACTGCAGTGTTGTTGCTCGCGTTGGTATAACCACCGCACCACCAAAACATGACGACGTAGTCGATCCATCGGCATAGATGTGCACGTGGTTGCTGCACTTTTCATGCAAGAGGAGCAAGCTAAGTTGTTTTAGAGCAAGGGGCCGGTAGATCTGATTTTTTCTGTAGTCCTGGAATCATTATATGTACGTGTGGACGGCTCAAACACCACGAAGGCATCACTGGCTTGACCGCCAACCCCCCCCCCTCCCCGTCCAAGTGCGTACCCTGAAGTAAACGACGCACGATGTGCACTGACAGTAGCGATAAATGTCGAGCAGGGCCTTTCAGCAGTGAGGCCCGCCAAGTGGTGGGAATGGGTCCTAGCATAATGTCTGAGATGCATACGCATTGTTTCAACGGTAATGTGCATTGTGATTGGGTAATCCTGCGCAATGGCAATGGTTTCAGCCGTTGACGCGCCGCGTGCTAAGCGAAGACATACCTTAAGGGCTTGGGCTTGAGTGCTCTGAATCGTACGCAGGTTAGTCTTGCAGGTGTTGGATATTGCAGGCAGGTTGTACCGCAGGAATTCAACGAACAACATCATGTACAGCTGTAACATAAAGTGTATACATACTCCCCAACTTTTTCCTGCAAGAAACCTGAACAGGTGACAGATAATAGTGAGCCGATTTTTAACGTAATTCACGCGCGGAGTCCAAGACAGGTCTCTGTCAATTACGACTCCCAAGAACCTGTGACTTCTGCTATATGATATAAGTTGTCCATTAATAGATACGCCGTAAGCAGACATTGGCTTCCTCGTGAATGCCACCATTGCGCACTTTCCGCATGAAATTTCAAGTCCTTATTGACGAAGGTAGCAAGATGTCATTGTGGCTGCCTTCTGAAGCTGAGCGCGAAGCTGAAGTCGTGTTACACCTGATGCCGAAATGCAGATGTCGTCCGCATAGATGGAAAGTCGTACGGTGCCTGGTAGTTTGTCAAATAATCCTATGAGGGTCAGATTGAAAAGCTAAGCACTCCACCTTGAGGCATTCCTCGGCTACCGTAATGCTCGGTTGTCGGGCCATTTTCTGTGTGCGCGTAGAATGATCTCCTCTGTAAGTAGATGGGCACCCACATATCCACCAAGTCCTACGGCTTCTAACGCGCTAAGGATGGCTTCATTGGTGACATTGTCATAAGCCCCTTGAACGCCTAGAAACAGAGCAGCAGAGAGTCGTTTACAAGGTTTCTGGGGTTGCGCAAACGTTAGCGAGTCAACAACGTTGTCTGTTGACGAACGCGGCCACGCTTCAATCCGGCCATAGCATCTGGGTAGATATTATAGTACTCTAAGTACCATTCCAGACGTGTTAAAATCATTCTTTCCATTGTTTTTCCGCCACAGCTGGCCAGTGCGATCGTACGGTATGAGGAAACGTCCAAAGGTGACTTGCCAGCTTTGAGAAGTGGAATGAGGCCCCTTGACTCTCATTCTTGCGGCACCTTACCCGTCTGCCAGGAGTCATTGTGTAGGAGCAAGAGTGCCTTCCGAGCTTGGTCTCCTAGGTTACACAGGGCACGGTATGTAATACCGTCAGGTCCTGGCGCTGAAGAACACCTGCACAAAGCCAGCGCAGCTTCTAGTTCTTCCATAGAAAAAGGGCATTCCATGCGGGGATCGCGTGACAACGGTGGGTGGTCGAGCGTTCCCGTACGCCTTCCACAGGAATTTTCTTCGCCAGAAATATTTCTGCAGAAAGATTCAGCTACGTCAATATCTCTACATTGTAGATGGAGTGTCAGAGATTTAAACGGGTGGCGCTGACCAAAGGTTGTGTGAAGGCCACGAACAGTCCTCCATATAAGCGACAAAGTGACCATAATTGGAACAGTCAGCACATAGCATGTGCTTCACACTCACACAGGATTTTTCGTACTGAAATCGACGGAACTTGTTTTACACAAGTACAGCATGCTGTGCACTGTATTGGTCAAACAAATCGCGTACACTTATGTGTTCGGGAATGCAGTATGAGACTGTGAACTTGGCATCATCAAAGACACGAGACGGCGTAATAGTAACGCTTTAAAATGATATCAAAGCGAATAATAAACTACTTATTAGATAGAGTGGTCGTGTTTATGTAACAACATTTAAGTTGATTACAGGTCGCTCGGGCTTTGTCGTAAACGATTTCAGTGCGAAGGTGACGACAGGTAAAATGGGTTATGCTAATGAAGCACTCTGGCTAAGTATTTTATAAGATACTTTAACGTCATTGTCCAGCTGGCCTCTGCGCACTCTTTGAGCCCTAATGTTGTCCTCACCGCGTGCTCTGCGCCCTTCATCCTAACCTAGCTCCTTTAACGACCATGTGAAACGCTATTGCAACAAAATGGCCAGCAGGATCAATTATATTGCCGTATCCCGTTGTCCTTTTCGCTCTTCTTACTCTTCCTTCTCCCATCACTTATACGAGCGGCCGCGCCAGACGACCGTGGCCCCTGCTTGTGCCGGGTCATCCGCATGGTTCAGAGGTTAAGTCACCGAGGGTTTAGATCATCACGGGGAGGAGGAGCGCAAAGCCTCACGATGAGATTGCCCGTGGGTCAAGTCGGCTTCCGAGTGCTGGACGCCGCATCTAAGCACAGCCGGTTCGGGCCAGAAGGACACGAGGCCGCTGACACGAGATGACAGGTTGGAATGAAGCCGCACTGTTTGGGCACTGACCGTGAACGCTTTGTGCGCATTCTGCTCGAGTAATGCCGCATCGTTTGTTCTGCGCGATGAGACGCAATCATAGAAACGCTGGGTTGCGCGTCGCCGAGAGGCCAGTCAAACAGCTGCAACAGAGCTAGTGGTGTCTTCCGGATCCGCTTATAAGTCGACGGTGGTTCTTTCGTAACGAAGTGCTAGCCGTTCAGATGAGCCGTAGAAGGCTGGACGGACTATAGACGGTAAAGACAGTCAAATGGTGACCGAGCATGCCAGAGTTACTCTTAACGCTGTCATATATATATATATATATATATATATATATATATATATATATATATATATATATATATATATATATATATATATATATATATATCCCTGTCGACCAGCAGACTGGGTTATATCAACATTGAAGTTCCCCAGTACATTTAAAGTATTTTCGATAAGTCTCGAACTGTGCGAGACTGGCAGGTAAGCTCTCCGGCGTCCGAAGAGCGCGCATTGCGATAACTTGTCAGACATAGCGTGTATCCTGAATGGAAAGGCACCGCAGTGAGTGCCAATAGTGTTTAGGTGTACGAAAGGCACTGATAATTAGTTCGCAGCCGCGCATTTCAAGACGACCAAAATTGATGTGGGACCGCGAATTTCTGGACGCATATATGACGGGAACTTTTCGCATCGCATCCCATTTGGGAATATTTTAGTTTTTCGATCACCGGCTTTCAAGGACAACCGCATGGCACTCGTTTTAGCCCTGTGAAAGAGTGGGCATCCGTGCGGCCTGACAAACCCGTGGCGACGACCCGAAGTAGTAAGTCAGAAATGCAGCCCGGGGCGAAATGCAATTTTAAATGTGTAAGCATTTCTATGCCAACCCAACAAGGAAACCCGTCCGTCTGACATGTAAGACGAATCTATATACAGAAATTAATGTGTAAATTAAAATAAATTCGCAACAAAAAAATGCTGGCGGTGGTGAGTTTCAAATCTACGACCCCCCGCTTAGGCGACGAGTATCTTACCCACATGGCTGAGCAGCGACTTTTTTTTTTCTCTCTATCTAATGCACGGGAGCAGAATATTCAGCAAAACAAGAAAAGCAAAGCGCTACAGAAATTTAAAGTGAGTGAAAACACATTCAAAAGTCAGGCAAGCACGTGCAAGCGTCCTATAAAGGCATCCAGTACGGTGCAGTTTCTTGTGCTGCGTACACACTATGAACGTAGGCAGCAGATTCCCGATAAAAAAAAAAACGGCCGAGTGCTTCGCGGTGGTTCACCGTGTCTGTCACACATTCTACTGCGCCAAAAGCTATGTAGGCCAAGTACCAAGAACATGTCATATGCTGGGCCACAGGGATCGTTAAAAGGCAACAACGGGCTAAACATCCGCACTTGCAAAATGTTAATATATGTGAACCATAACTGTGTGTCGTACCGGCGGTACAAAACCAATGTCAGAGGAGAATAGTTTCCGTGAAATCTCTAATTGTTGAAAGATTTGGTGACGGTGGAATAAAAACCATTTCTAGGACCACATTGTTGGATCTCTTTGGACGAAGGTTCATCCCTAGCGCTGCCACCAGTTGTTGGATCTGGAGGACGATCCCAATTGCTGTCCCCCAGATTTTTGGACCTTGCCGTTGGGTGCGGGAGTTGGCCGAGGTTGAGGAGGACTTTGAGATGAAAACTGGAGGTTTATTTACATTATTTACAGTGACAGTACAAAGAAATTAACAGTCATAAAGTCATTACGGGCCGGCAGCAACTCGGACGCTGCGGCCCGTGGCAAGAAGCTCGAAAGAGGTGAATGAAGGAATGCTCTGTTGCTGTTCCCGGTCTCTGGCTTTTAAGCCCTTCGGTGTCTCGAAGTCACGTCACGTCGGGCCAATCGGTGAGCCCGCTGAGGTGACGCCATTTTCGGCCAATCGGCGAGCCCGCTCAGGTGTCGTCATTTTCGGCCAATGGTAGGCGCCCGTGCGATTGTGTCACACCCGGCGCACAGGGTCGCTCCTTGGGCCCCAATTGTCCGAAGGCTTACTTCTCTCTGCGGTATTGCCTTCCCGATCTGCAACTGCCTTCACAAAGGCGGATGGGGGGATTGCTGCCAGGGCTTCACGGTGCATTACAGCCGTGTTGCCTCGGGACCCACGTTACCTGGAACAGTGCCAGGCTCTCGCTACACTTTCGGGAAGAGTCAAGCAGTGAATAGCTCCACCTGCGGCGCACGAGGTGGGGGACGCCAACTCGTTTGCACGTGCCGCGCCTCGGGAACGGGGTAGATCTGCTTCTGCGTTCCTTACTTATGTGTGGCGCGATTCGATGTGGTCTGGTGAAATCGAAGGGGGCTCAGGAAAAGGTCCCGTATCTAACAACATGTAGAGCCGACTTGGCGCATTGTAGACATTAGGAGTATTTCGATTTTGTTTCAATTTTATTCCAAGCACGCCACATCCCTGATGCGTTTCGGCGGTATCGGGAAGCGCCTTTCGATGGGGCATTCCTTCACCGACCGAAATGACACCGACCTCTGAGGGCTCATGCGCTTCACGTCCCGCAACACACACAGATAAGCAGTCAATGAGTTGATACAGATGATAAGGAGTGATGAGAGGTTATATGGGTCTCATCACGGTTGATAATGGTTCGAGGCGGATGGATCACGTGCTAAAGAGCGATCGGGGTTATTGGAGCAATTCTGCTAAGTTTGGTAAGGACCGATAAGGGTCAGATCTAGTCCGATAAGGTTGATAACAAACGATAAGGGTTGATAAGGGTCAAATATAGTCCGATAAGGTTTACAACGACCAAAAAGGGTTGATAAGGGTTTATACTAGTCGAATGAAGTTTCATAACGTTGATAATGACACCGGGTGGCATGGAGGTGAGCAAGTGACAGAACGCTTACGCATAGACAACTCCCAGAGTATAGATTCTGCAACTTTTATATTTCGAATGCTCGCGAAAAGCGCGAACCCTGTCTTTAATAAACCGCATAACTGATTTCAATTACTTTCGTCATCATAAAGTAGAAGTTGGAAGGATTGAAATTATAGTGTCAGCTTAACCTTGTTGCTTACTTCAACCCCTGTGTTGTTCCAAGAAAGCTAGCTTATATAGTAACCCGTGTTGGCAAATCCACATGAATGTCGGTCCAATATTTCCCGCCTTTTTTAATGGCAGGACCAATATTGTTTGTTGCATGTGTAAACAGGGCCAGCCTTGGATCTCTATCACAGCGGTCCAGCCAATATTCGATTCATGCTGTTTATCTTAGGCCATCGTTGGCCAATCAGCCAGAATGACACAGCCCATATTGGAACTACGCTGTTAATCTTAGGCCATCACTGGGCCAGGATCGGCCAATACGTATCGAACGTTGGCCCGAGCTGACGTCCCCGCCTGGGTGCATTCTGCGAGAATTTTCATAGTTCGAATGCTCACGAAAAGCGCGAACCCTGTCTTTAATAAAACGCATAACTGATTTGAATTACTTTCATCATCTGAAAGTAGAAGTTGGAAGGATTGAAATTATAGTGTCAGATGATCTCGAAGTTTATATTTCAAAGCTAGAAAGTATTGCGAAAAGTGATGCAAAAGGCTATTTTTTCTGAAGAATTAAGCCGCCATTTTAAATTTGATAACTCGTGCACAAGAACACATGTCATAACGCAGTTTATTATACGTCATAGAGTGTTTAACCACAATAATGAAGTATACAAGTTACGCGAGGCTGAATTTAGACTAACTATAGTATTTCAAAACAGTGCAGGAGAGACAACTATCTCTTCTTTTCGGCAACGTATTATTAGCCACAGAAGACGTCAGCAATTGTGTCATAATCACTGATTAGATAAATATTCCATAACATTTTCTAATGAAACTCAATTTAATTCCTTTACGCTACTTGTTTCATTTGCAGAATTGAAGCCGCGGACCATCTCAAAACGTAGAAATTCTGAGACAATCCCCCATTATTCTGATATATTCCTCCTCGAAATACGGATAAATGTCATTGGCGTTTTATTTATTGTGTTCTTAAGAAGCTTTCCTCAAACAATACGAGTTGAATCTGAAACACCGTCGAATATTGTGTCGGAGTTTGAGCACTACTATCTCAAAAGTGAAGTCATAGATACTGACTTGAGTTGTGTAACTGCCACCCATGTCCTAAAGCAAATAAATCAAAGGTAATTAGTAAATCTAAAATGGTTTAATTGCAGTCATGCATTTACTGACGTCCATCGAAGCTGAGCCATATGTAAAAATACTGGAAGATATCTATAGCGGCTCCACAGCCACCGTAGTCCTCCATAAAGCAAGCAACAAAATCCCAATAAAGAAAGGCGTCAGGCAGGGAGATACTATATCTCCAGTGCTATTCACAGCGTGTTTACAGGAGGTATTCAGAGACCTGGATTGGGAAGAATTGGGGATAAAAGTTAATGGAGAATACCTTAGTAACTTGCGATTCGCTGATGATATTGCCTTGCTTAGTAACTCAGGGGACCAATTGCAATGCATGCTCACTGACCTGGAGAGGCAAAGCAGAAGAGTGGGTCTAAAAATTAATATGCAGAAAACTAAAGTAATGCTTAACACTCTCGGGAGAGAACAGCAATTTACAATAGGCAGCGAGGCACTGGAAGTCGTAAGGGAATACATCTACTTAGGGCAGGTAGTGACGGCGGATCCGGATCATGAGACGGAAATAATCAGAAGAATAAGAATGGGCTGGAGTGCGTTTGGCAGGCATTCCCAAATCATGAACAGCAGGTTGCCGTTATCCCTCAAGAGAAAAGTATATAATAGCTGTGTCTTACCAGTACTCACCTACGGGGCAGAAACTTGGAGGCTTACGAAAAGGGTTCTACTCAAATTGAGGACGACACAACGAGCTATGGAAAGAAGAATGATAGGTGTAACGTTAAGGGATAAGAAAAGAGCAGATTGGGTGAGGGAACAAACGCGAGTTAATGACATCTTAGTTGAAATCAAGAAAAAGAAATGGGCATGGGCAGGACATGTAATGAGGAGGGAAGATAACCGATGGTCATTAAGGGTTACGGACTGGATCCCAAGGGAAGGGAAGCGTAGCAGGGGGCGGCAGAAAGTTAGGTGGGCGGATGAGATTAAGAAGTTTGCAGGGACGGCATGGCCACAATTAGTACATGACCGGGGTTGTTGGAGAAGTATGGGAGAGGCCTTTGCCCTGCAGTGGGCGTAACCAGGCTGATGATGATGATGATGATGATGATCGAAGCTAATAAGGCGTTGTGGAAGAAGAGGGTGTCATTTCCTCCGAAGGCTGTGTTTCAATATTATGACTACTCCCACCGCCAGTAGACAGGCTGCTACGCAATGCCCAGACGGCGCGAGAAGCACATGCGCGTGTACGAATGTCCCGCGCCCACCTCAGCGAATATTTGAGCTGAACCTTCTCATTCTTAATGGGCGATGATCAGGGGTGCCTGGTGTTGCGACGCTTGTTTTGCGAACCTCGACCGGCGTTTCTATTGGTATCAATCGTCACTTACAACGCATACATAGACGAGAGACAAAAAATTGGAGGACGCTTAAGCTTCGCCTTCAAGAGTGGAACGCGACAGCGTTCCCATCGACCCGCCAAGGGGTGTAAGACAATGCGCTACGGCGCAGGGATCACTTACGAGGCGCCCCGCATCGGACTTTGCGGCCACCTATCACACGGAGAGCGTCGAGCAACGCAGCGTTCGGCGCGGCAACGAAACGTGCGCCTGAGCAAACGGAACGAACCAAAGAACTCGGTGTCTCGGAGGGGGAAACGATCTACGCCAGCCAAACGTCGTGATCGGCACGGGCAGAGAGATAGATAGATAGTGATCTAAAGAAAGGAACGGCGCTTGATTCTGCAACCCGCGTGGGAGCACGGCGAAGCGTCGTCAGGGGAGAGGGAGTCGGAGCCGCGACGCGCCTGGCACCGGTCCGCGCACAGCCCCAATGCGCGCATGGCGCGCCACCTGTCGGGGCAGCGCCGTACATTGAGAGGAGGGGATCTTCTGTGTTTGCCGCAAGATGGCTCTGCGTGTGCGGTAAGCGCAGAAGAAATGTAGCGGAAACTTACTTCGCTACTCGTGTAAATGCGACTTCTGTAAGTTACATGCTCATAATTACCGATATACACCGCAGTATAACTTTGTACGGCACGTTTTTAAGGCAACACCGCGTTCACTAGAAGCGCGTTTGTACCGCTTTCAAGCGTCGAACTCGTGGCTGAGTGGTAGCGTCTCCGTCTCACACTCCGGAGACCCTGGTTCGATTCCCACCCAGCCCATCTTGGAAGTTGCTTTTTATTTATGAAGTACCTGCCGTGATTTATCGCTCACGGCCAACGCCGCGGACGCCGACGCCGACACCGACGCCGACGACACCGGCTTTTCTGCGACACGAGCTCCTTAACGCTATCGCGTTAAAAAGGACGACGAAGACAAGCGCTGCCCAACTAGCCCGTACCCAAACCTTGCTTCAGTTACTATTTGGTTACTATTCAGTTACTTCAGTCACTACTAGCGTAGCATGACAACATTTAGCCACGCTACCCAATAGTAACTGAAGCAAGGTTTGGGTACGGGCTAGTTGGGCGACTAAATAAAGTTATCTCTCTCTCTCTATCTATCTATCTATCTATCTATCTCTCTCTGGGTAGCGTGGCGTTGTCGGCGGGCTGCAGGCGTCCAGTAGACCATGGCGACTAGGCAGAGGCGAGACGATTTCTAGTGCGAAACTTGCACTGTTTATTTCATGGTTGATGAAGGATGAAAAGAAGAGAATTAATGAATAAAAAAATACATTGCGGGGCCGCTTAAATAGGCCCGCTAAAATCGTAGGCGAGATTTTGCTCGCGTCAGTGTCACGTGACATGTACTGAGTCCCGTCGGGGCTGGGCGGCTCGCGGACAGTCTCCCCTTGAGTCGCACAGTTTGCGGAAAGGGTTCTCCCACTCAGTCGCATAGTTCGCGGAAAAGGTTCTCCTTCTCGTCACGCCCACACACAAAGGGGCCCGTAATCACTACGAGGCGCCCGCCATACCGGCAACCACTCGAGACACCCACAGCAAATTAGGGATCCATCCTCCGTTTTGATTGGGCATGGTCTTTCGATCATCCTTCTTGCACGGGGTGTTACACGCCAATCGTAACATCTCCGGCGGGGGAGGGAGATCCCGCCGCGTGGGTGCCAGCAGCCACTGGACGAGGGATCAGCGTTTCAGCAGCAAAATTTCCTTCAGGGGTGACGAACCTTTGGTTTGTAGCTGGTGGATCGCCTGGAGTCGTTCATCAGTCTTTGTGGCGCTCTTGTATGCCTTTTCTCCCTAGTCCGGTCCGGTGAAACTGGTCTTGCACACCGGTCTCGCAACTTCTCGTCTCCTGTTTGGGAAAGCAATCGCTCCAGAACAGTGCCGGAACCACAACCACAAAGCAAGCGAGCACAAGGCCACCCTCCCTCAAGATACACCAGGCTTTACAAAAAAAAAAAAAAGGAAAACCCGCTACTGCGTTCCCATCCCTTTCGCGAGTCCTCCCCCCGCCGCCCAAACACTAAAAACAGCCGAACGTAAAAATGACACGGAAACCATAGTGAGCATGAGGCTTTCGCTACTATAGGGGCAACGACTCAGACTGTCGGCATTGCCGTTAGGTTTACCCTTCTTATAGCGAACATCGAAGGTGTACTGTTGAAGAGCCAATCTCCTGCGCAAAACACGGCCGTTTTTTGCAGACGTGGACTGCAGCCATGTGAGGGGACAGTGATCAATCAGTTTCTATGGTGAACCTTGAACCAGCGATATAGCAAGCTAGCTTCTGCGCCGCCCATACCATGCAGGCGCATTCCTTTTCTGATGCACTTTATGCTTTCTCACGAACTGCAAACTTTCTACTGGCGTACAGTACGGGGTGTTCATTTTCGTCATCTCTCTTTTGACAAAGCACCACCCCCATACGCCGGTCGCTGGCATCACACTGAAGAATGAATTACTTTCAACACTGACTGACTCGTTAGTGCATGCTTTCTTCAGCAAGCCTGGTCTTTTGCATCATCCCATTTCACAGTCTGTGGTTTTGTTTTTCTAAGAGCATCTGTTAAAGAACTTGCAATCTCAGAATAACGCGGGATATATCTTTGGTAATAACCTGCCAAACCAAGGAATGACCTGATGTCTCGCTTAGTGCGTGGTTGCAGGAAGCTGTCTATTGCGGCCAGCTTAACCTCTGAAGGCCGACGATGGCCTTGCCTTATTACATGACCTAGATAAGCTACCTCCGCGCGCCCCAGTTGGCATTTGGGAGCCTTGACAGTAAAGTTGGCCTCTCGTAGACGACACAACACGGTTCATAGGTGTTGCATATGGTCCGCCCATGATGAAGAAAATATTTTATGTCATCAAGATACGGAAGTGCAAAGTTCTCCATTCGCCGCAGCACCTGGTCCATAAGGCCAGAGAAACAATAGGGAGCATTCATCAAACCAAAGCTCAGGACTTTCAGCCGCAAGGTTCCCATCGGAGAAATAAACGCCGCAAACCTGCTTGCCCTCTCGGTCAACAGAACCTGCCAGTACCCTCTGACTAAATCGAGCATAGAGATGAAATTAGCACTGCTCACTCTTTCAAACCTTTTCTCAATATGCGGTATTGGGTAGGCCTGGTACTTCGTGATTAAGTTGAGCCTGGGGTAGTCGATGCACTGTCGCGGCTCCTTTCCTGGGACCTCAACCAAGATGAGAGGCGCGGTATAATCACTCTTTCCTGGCTCGATTACACCTAGCTCTAACATCTTGTTTATTTCAGCGGCCATGACTTGACGTTGACGAGGTGAAACGCGAAACGCTTTCGAACAAACTGGGTCCGATGAGGTAACTCGATATCGTGAACCGTCATATCGTGATATCGTCTTTAAATTCAAAGACGAGTTCCCTCAGTTCGGCCCTTTGATTGGGATACAACTCCGCCTGCTCGACTATAGTCGAGTGACATTCACGAGACAATTCACGAGACATTCACGAGACATTCACGAGACAATTCAAAAGACATTCACGAGACAATTGACAAGCTATAGCTTGTCAATTGTCTCTTGAATGTCTTTTGCCCCCGTTAGTGATGTTAACTCCGGAAAGTCGACAGGCATCTCCTCAGGTTGGTTAAGGGACATGTTCACAATGGCCTCCCTCTACCGGTAGGGTTTAAGTAGATTGCTGTGGTACACTTGTGGTGTCCTTAGTTTTCCGGGCACCGTGATTACGTAGTTTGTTTCAGATAATTTCTGAATTATGTCAACCGGTCCTTCCCATTGAACCTGTAGTTTGTTTTTCAATGAGGGTTTCAGAATCATTACCTTTTCCCCAACTTCAAAGCGTCGCGTTCGAGCCGTCCTGTCATAGTATCGCTTAGCATTCCTTTGGGCCCTGCGCATTTCCTGCCCTGCTAATTCTTGAGACGTGTGCGGTCGGTCTAACAGCTATATAGCACGTGTGCCACAACCGAAGGGTCGTCCGCCCGGCCTTCCCAGGCTTCGCGAACAATGCAAAGAGGGGACCGATGGCAGCGACCGTAAACGAGCTCTGAAGGTGAAAACCCTGTTGACTCGTACGGAGCAGTTCGAAGCGCGAACGTTGCTGCAGGCAAGCAAACCTTCCTATGGCTTTGAGCTCATAAGAAAGGGCTCGCAAAAGCCGTCTCATGACTGAGTGGACTTTCTCTACCACGTTTGACTGCGAGTGGTACACTGAGCTATGAATAATTTTAATAGCGCACGTTTCCAGAAACGTCGAGGTCAGTGCGCTCGTAAACAGCGATCCTTGATCTGACTGGATTTCTGCGGGAAACCCCACTCGCGCGAAGATAGACAAAAGCGCGTTGACGATCTCCACTTAGCTTAGTTCTTTGAGGGGCACCGCCTCTGGGAATTTCGTTGCGGGGCATAGCACAGTGAGAATATGCCGATAGCCAGACTGCGTTGCAGGAAGTGCATGGTCCCACTGTGTCTATTATGAGCCTGCGAAACGGCTCCGTGATAATAGGAACAAGTTTCATTGGCGCTTTAGACTTATCTCCGGGTTTGCCTATGCGTTTACATGTGTCGCAGCTTCTCACGAATGCTTCCACTTCTCGAAAGAAGCCGGGCCAGTAAAATTCCTGCAGTAAGTGGTCCTTTGTTTTCCGAATGCGCAGATGCCCTGTACAAAAGCCCCCGTGGACCAGGTGCAGGAGCTGCTCACGATAGGGATGCGGCACCGCGAGTTGCATGGTCAAATTGCACTCCCTTTCGACTGGCGTACTTTCTATAGAGGACGCCTGCCCTCCTGAGGAACATTACGTTCTGTTTGGCCACACCTTCTTTCGCGTCTGGCCTTAGGTTCCGCAGGGTAGAATCTTTTTCCTGTTCAGCAATCAATGTGGCAGGGCTTACATTCAATAACTTTCTTCTGCATTCTGCCTCTCGAGACATTTCAGGCTCCGGTGCTTTCTTGACCTCTTCATTAGCTAATGTACTTTCCGCAATATCCCCTACAGGGCTGTCCTGTTTTGTGCTGGTTGACGAATCCTCCGTCAAACCTGTTTCCTTCGCCACTGGACATTCGTACACTGCCTTGGCCGCGAGCTCCCTTGCCTTGGAACGAGCTAGGGCTTGTACTATTCCCTCACTAAACACGATTCCCCTGCGTCGCAGCTAATCCTCGGATTTGTTAGAAAACAAAAATGGATACTACGGCGGGAGATGTGCTGAGACGGCGGCTTCAGTGTCCAATACTCCAAAAGGGCCTTTGATGCGAATCTTTGCCACAAGGAGACAAACACTGCAGGCCTCTTCGGCTTGCCTTGTCCAAGCACATTCTCCCGTGAACTGGCCTTCCTCCACGTACGACGGGTGCACCACGTCCATTGTGGCTGCCGAGTCGCGAAGCACCCGACACGGTTTGCCGTTTACCACGAGGTCTCGAATGTACGGTTCTAGCAATTTCAGATTTTCCTCGTTACTACTTAGTGACGTCAACCCTAGTTTGAGAATTTTGCACCCCACGGATATATGCCCCGTTTGCTGGCAGTTGTAGCAAACTACTGGTTTCTTTCCCTCGAAAGCTTTTTTCTTTTGCCTTTCTGCCCTCTGTTCGGGCGACTCCTTCTTTCCTTTGCTGTTCTCGTCACTATTTTTCACCGAATCTGACCTTTCATTTGATTTATACTGACTTGACTTTGATCATCGCTCTGGCTTGTCGGGTCTGTATTTATTCATCTCCTTCTTAGGAGCTTCTTTACCTTCGAACGCACGGCGAGTTACGTACTCCTCAGCGAGATCGGCCGCTCTCGTGATAGTGTCCACGCCTGGCCTATCCTGAACCCAGTACTTGATGTTTTCTGGCGGCCGGTGGAAGAACTGTTCTAATGCAACGCACTGCATTGTCTTTTCGGCGTCGCCAAGTGCACCCTCTTCTCCGAGCCATTCTTTCAGGTTTACCTCCAAGGTACGTGTATGTGAAATCTAAGTATGACTCACTTTTGGTCTTTTGGTCTTCTCGACCTCCCTGAACTTTCGCCTGAATGCTTCTGCTGATAATCTATACTTTTTAAGCAGACTCGCTTTGACTTTATCGAAGTCATCTGCTTCTTCTTTCGCCATGCGGTGTTAGATACGGGACCGTTTCCTGAGCCTACTTCGAGTTCACCAGACCATATCGAATCGCGCCACAGCTAATTAAGGAGCGCAGAAGCACGGATACCACATTCCCGAGGCGCGGCACGTGCAAAACAAGTTGGCGGACCCCACCTCGTACGCCGCAGGTGGAGCTATTCACTGCTTGACTCTTCCCGAAAGTGAAGCGAGAGCCTGGCACTGTTCCAAATAACGTGGGTCCAGAGGCAAGACGGCTGTAAGGCACCGTGAAACCCTGTCCGCCTTGGTCCGCCGTCGCCCCCATCCGCCTATTGTGACGGTGCATTGCAAGTCAGCAAGGCAGGACCGCAGGGAGAAGTAAACCCTCGGACAATGGGGGACCAAGCAGCGACCCTCTCCGCCGGGTGTGACACCATCGCACGGGTGTGACACCATTGGCCGAAAATGACGTCACCTGAGCGGGCTCTCCCATTGGCCGAACGTGGCGTGTCTTCAAGACACTGAAGGGCTTAAAAGACAGACCGGGAGCAGCAAGAGAGCATTCCTAGAGGGATTCCTTGATTCATCTCTTTCGGGCTTCTTGCCACGGGCCGCAGCGTCCGAGTTGCTGCTGGCCCGTAATGACTTTAAAGGGACACTAAAGGTTACCAGAAACTCACGTTAAAGTGGTAGAGCAATGTTCTAGAACGTCTAAGGCGTCAATATAATCGCGAACAGAGCTTTAGTAACCGAGAAATTGAGGTAAATGCATGACACGACTTGAGACCCCCCAGCGACATTCCGGTACTAGCCCGATGACGAAAGCACTCCTCATAATTTGTGTTACTAATACTCAACTACTCGTATTAAAAATATCATTTCATTCGATTATAAGACGGAAAAAAATGCTACTTGTCTACGTCTATTCGATTCTAAGAAAAAATAACATTTTGACGTTACCCTTCAGTAATATGGGTGGTCGAAAGGTTTCGTTTTCGCTCGACTCTGCGCCGGGCACGCTTTGGAGTTTCAGTAGTTTCGTTATCGCGTCGTGCTGTGAGGGTTCTGCTGGCTCGCGAAACTTTCATTTGGAAGAAGCAGCGAGAATGCCACGTCCATGTGATGTCGTGGGAAGCCCTCGTTGCTTTCCCGCTCCGGAGAGCCGGTGTCGAGGCCGCCGTCGTAGTACGCAACGACGCCGGCAGCGCGAGCCCTCAGCAGCAGGTCGCGCTCGTCAGTGCTCAAATCGCTGGAGTTGAGCCCACCATCACGAGCCATTCTGTCGTTGTCAGGGTCCGTTGCGACGAGCGTCGAAATTTGCGTCATAGAATGAAGTACCAGCTTATGGTCGCGCGTTTCTCCCGCTAGCCACCATGCTTTCGCTCTCCTGTCTGCTCTGTCTTGGCTCTGTTTCTGGCCGTGCGTTTGCGTTTCGCGTAGAAAAGCCGTAGCGCCGTCTGCGGACGCCGTTCTACTCACCGATGGCGCAACGTCACTAAGAGACCATGATGTCAGTACTCCTCGATCGGAGGGCGGGCGATTTGAACTGCGCTAGAGGTACGCGGACGCTTCAGAACGCATTTTCTCTTAAAATAAGTCTCTCCTTGGCACGAAACAAGCGTTTCGAGGTTTCTGGAATGGTATTTCAACAGTCCACGTTGACTTAATAGTAACCTTTAGTGTCCCTTTAAGACTGTTAATTTCTTTGTACTCTCACTGTAAATAATGTAAATAAATCTCCAAGTTTTCATCCCAAAGTCCTCCTCAACTCCTACAGCGGGCAATGATATCAGATACCTCACGTGACAGCAAAGTAAGCAAGCGTTGCGACCACGTGTTTCTCGCGAATTTCGCCTTCTCACACACTCGCTCAAACTGGCGACCCTCGACCAGGCCCGGCGAGCCGCGATCGCCAGTGGAGCCCTGTCAGAGGGAACCACCCAGGAATAAACCGCGCAACGGTTTCTGCAATAATAAAGTTTCTCCTCCTCCTCCTCCTCCTCCTCCTCAAACTGCACCAGAAAAAGGCCTGTGTCCCCTCCTACTGCGTAGGATGCCACCAAGTCTGTCATTCTGCTCTCGCTTTCTCGTGCCTCTGTGCTAGGTCTTTCAGTATTTTGAGCCTTCAGAAACTCAATATCTAAGCGCCTAATTTCGGGTGCGTCGCGTGCAACACGGTCGCGCTCTTCTTTGGCTTCTAGGCGCTTACACTCTTCTTTTTCTTGTAGGCGCCTACGCTCTTCCTCCTTATCCGCAATGCTCTCTAGGCATTCCTTCAGTTCATCGTCGTCTGCCCCAATCGCTTCGATGGCCTCAATGATCTCCGGCTTTCTCTTCGATTCGGCAATTTGGAGGCCTAACTCTCTGGCCAAGTTAAAGGGACACTAAAGTGAAAAATGATTTCTCCTGCACCAGTAAATAACCGTCCTACAACACTAGAAACACCACTCTTACAACGATAAGGCGTTTGGTAAGCCAGAAAAAGCGCAAGAATGAAATACGGGTGGCGACGCCTACTTATATAGTTCCCGCACCTGGGGGCTGTGACGTATTAGATTTTGATGGCATCTTTTAAGGCCTACAGATTATATATAGCGGTACCGATTGACTACATTGTGTTCTAAAGGAACCAAATATTAAACATTGCAAGTTTCGGGAACCTTTATTCAGCCAACGCTGCCCAAATGCGAAAACATACTTTGCAATCCCTGACGTCACGCTGACGTACTGGCGCTGGGGTTTCGGCGCGAAATTCAAATACTGATACTTGGACTTTCATTTTCTCATCTAATAATCAAACTATTTTTTTAAATGACTGCCTGCAGGGTTCTCAAACAATGCTTCATTAGTCTAAACTGATTTATTGTTTCGATTTAGTGTCCCTTGTTTGGATGGATCGCACCGCTGGTACGATCTGTTGGGAACTCGGCGCTGACGCCCGTGGTTGTACCTGGGTCGCAAGCCCCAAGGGTAGCGTTGGCCTGGCGGCCTGGGGTACAACTGGAAGCATCCGAAGGTCCCGGCAAAGCATGAGTCGACTGGTAACAACAAAACAACTTGTTTATTTTAACATCGCAAAGAGTTGGCGGTCAGGTTGACCGAAGTAGAGAGACGGGAGAGCACTTTACTCAACAGAAGAAATCGGAGCCCTCCTCTTGGCGTCCGGGGGCAGCTGTTTTTATACTCTCGCAGTTGAGGGCAAGAAGGAACCCCTCAAAAGACGAGCACGTGAATGTACAATGGGCTAATGGTGACGCACACTGTCGTAGCGCTGCCGTAGCACCATGTCGAGCACAATGTCGTAGCACCCTGTCGTAGCGCTGCCGGTCGGGCACAATGACTGTAATGAGAGGATGATCCCTGCTTTCGCATCGCCTGGTTCGGGCACAATGACTGGAAGGAGAGGGTGCCCCTGCTGTCGCATCGCCTGGTTCAGGCACAATGACTGGAAGGAGAGGGTGATCCTTTGCGGTCGCATCGCCGCAGTCGCGCCTGGAAACACCTGGCGATGAGCGTTGCGGCGACGACGATCGGGCCAAAATGTCTGCCGCCCCGCCGCAGTCGCGCCGGCAAAACCACGTGTCGCAGGCGAAACGCAACAGACCGCCCCGCCGGGGAAAGGAGATCCCGATGGACAGGGGACTGCATCCGCTGTCCGGAGGGATGTCGCTCGATGATGCTCATAACCGAAGTCGGGCGTCCCTCGACGTTTCTTGAGCGCAGCGCACAGAGAAGGCCTCGTTCTCTTGTTCAGGTTCGCACGGGACACTGCAAAGTGACTTCGGGAGAGTTCACATTTTTGTTCTCGTTCCCGGCAAGCGTTAGAACTACGCTGAAACTCAACCGCTCAGTCAGCAAGCACGGCACAACCCTCACTAAGCCCTGCCAGGCTCTTTCCCCTTTTTATACCACTGCCTAGTTCCTTACAGTAGTCTAGCATCACTCAGAACGCGTCCACAAATTGAAAAATTGCACTAGAAAGCATATCATCACTTTGAAACACTAAACAAAAGCAATATGTTAAAAAAAATCCTGCCTCAGGAAGAAAAACATCAGTAACAAACAATTTTGAGGCTGATTCCTACGTTAGGGGCTTCGACTTAAGCCATCGGCGTTACCGTTGAGACTCCCCTTTTTGTAACGCACCTCAAAGGAATATTGTTGTAAAGCGAGGCTCCAGCGCAGGAGGCGGCCATTTTTGGGAGAGATGGTCTGCAGCCATTGGAGAGGGCAGTGATCCGTCTCAATGATAAACCTCGAGCCGGCTAGATAGCATGACAATTTCTGAACGGCCCACACGAGACATGCACACTCTTTCTCGGTGGCGCTATACGCCTGCTCACGACTGGTCAGCTTACGACTAGCATACAGGACGGGGTGTTCTACTTCTCCCTTTTCCCGTTGGCACAGTACAACGCCCATGCCTCGCTCACTAGCATCGCACTGAACAATGAACCCTTTTGTATAGTCTGGCGATCGTAGCACAGGCTGGCTTGTTAGGGCACTCTTTAGGGCGCTAAAAGCTCTTTCCTTTGTCTCGTCCCAGACGACTGTTTGAGGCTCTGACTTTCTTAGAGCATCCGTCAGGGGAGCCGCGATATCAGAGTACCTAGGGATGTACCTCTGATAGTAGCCGGCGACACCTAAGAACGACCGAATATCGGTCTTTGTGCGCGGTTGCGGAAAGTCTCGCACAGCGGCCACTTTTATTTCAGAGGGGCGGCGACGACCCTGACCAATCACGTGACCGAGGTAGACAACCTCGGCCTGTGCTAACTGGCACTTAGGAGCCTTTACTGTCAAGCCCGCTTCGCGCAGGCGGGTTAGCACTGCCCGCAAGTGTGCCATATGCTCAGACCAGGATGCGGAGAATATCGCTACGTCGTCTAGATACGGTAAAGCGAATTCTTGCTGTCCCCGCAACACTTTATCCATGAGGCTTGAAAAACAGTATGGCGCGTTCTTCAAACCAAAACTCAACACTTTAGGACGGAATGTTCCCATTGGTGAAATGAACGCCGCATACCTACTAGCCTCTTCTGTAAGTGGAACCTGCCAATAACCCCTGACAAGATCTAGGGTGGAAATAAACTGAGCGCTACTAACTTTCTCAAGGCGCTCCTCGATGTTAGGGATCGGATAAATTTGATCCTTAGTGATGGAATTAAGCCTGCGGTAGTCGACGCAAGGACGAGGTTCCTTGCCCGGTACCTCAACTAAAATCAAAGGGGAGGTATAATCACTCTCACCTGCCTCAATAACACCGAGCTGTAGCATTTTCTTTACCTCAGCCTCCATAATATCGCTCTGGCGGGGTGACACCCGATACGCCTTGGATCGTACTGGCTCTGGGGAGGTAAGTTCTATGTTATGAGTAAGTACAGAAGTCCTACCAGGCCTCTCAGAGAACAGACCTTGAAACTCTTGTAATAGCTGGTGTAGTTCGGTTTTCTGCTCGGGCGACAGCGGTGCTTTACTGATAAGGTCACTAATGACTTGACCGGTGTCTTCCCTGTTCGTCACTGAGCCTAGTCCCGGAATCTCGACCGGAAGCTCTTCAGGAACGTTTACCATCATGCACACCACTGCTTCCCTTTGTCTATAAGGTTTGAGCAGATTACAGTGGTAAACTTGCTGTGCTTTCCGCTTTCCTGGCAGACTTACCACGTAGTTAACGTCCGACAGTTTCTGAACAATTCGTGCTGGGCCCTCCCACTGCACGTCTAGTTTGTTGTTTAGCGATGTGCCCAATATCATGACCTCATCGCCCACCTCAAAACGACGGGCCCTGGCTGTCCGATCATAATAAACCTTGGCCCTCTGCTGGGCCTTTGTCATTGCTTCACCGGACAACTCCTGTGCCCTTCTTAAGCGTTCGAGGAGCTTAAGTACGTACTCCACCACGACTGGGTCGTCGCCCCTACCTTCCCATGATTCTCGAAGCATGCGAAGCGGAGATCGAAGCGAGCGACCGTACACCAGTTCAGCTGGCGAAAACCCCGTAGCCGCATGCGGCGCGGTCCTTAAAGCAAACATCACCCCAGGCAGACACAGCTCCCAGTCAGTCTGATGTTCAAAACACAAGGCTCTCAACACGCGCTTCATGACGGAGTGGAGCTTCTCAACGGAATTCGACTGTGGGTGGTACACTGAGCTGTGTAGCAGCTTTACCCCACACCTTTCGAGAAAAGTTGTCGTCAAAGCGCTAGTAAACACTGTGCCCTGATCAGATTGGATTTCCGCAGGAAAACCAACTCGCGCAAATATGGACAGTAGTGCATTGACTATCTCAACTGAGCTGAGTTCTTTAAGCGGCACTGCTTCAGGGAACTTTGTCGCTGGGCAGATCACAGTCAAAATGTGTCTGTACCCCGTGGCTGTTACCGGCAGAGGTCCCACAGTATCAATAACGAGCCGTCTAAAAGGCTCCGTAATGATAGGTACCAATTTCAACGGCGCCCTTGATTTGTCCCCTGGTTTGCCCACCCGCTGACAGGTGTCACATGACCTCACGAAGTGGTCTGCGTCCCGAAAACACCCTGGCCAATAGTACTCTTGCAAGAGACGGTCCTTAGTTTTCTTAATTCCTAGGTGTCCGGACCACGAACCCCCGTGTGACAAGCGCAACAGATCCTGACGATAGCATTGAGGCACGATCAGCTGATCGAACTCCACTCCTCGGCGGTCTAGATACTTCCGGTACAGGACTCCACCTCTTTCCACAAAACGCGCATTTTTCCTGGCTATACCTTCTTTGACATTGCAGCGTATGTTTTCTAGGCTACCATCCTTCTTTTGCTCGGCTATCAAAGCCGACCGGCTGACTTTTAGCAACCTATCAAGTCCGTCTGACGTAGGCGCGATGAGCAAATCAGTAGATAGCTCTTCTAACTTTCCCGTGTCGGGCGTTTCCTCTCCAGTATCTGGCGCCTTTAACGTTACAGACTCAAGTTTATTCAGTTCGGGCGTGCTCTGAATATCAGCTTGCTGCGCCTCTGACCCTTTTTCGTTGTTTGATAACGTCGGCCCCGCAACTACCGCCTTTGCAGCGAGCTCCCGAACCTTCGATCTGGTTAAGGCCTGAACACTAGCTTCACCAAACAAAAGCCCCTTCTCGCGCAGGAGGTGATCGGACCTGTTTGAAAATAGGTACGGGTACTGGGGTGGCAGCATAGATGACACTGCCGCCTCCGTCTCAAGCGCTCCGAAAGGTCCTTCAATAAGCACTTTTGCTACCGGCAGACACACGCTATGAGCTTCCACGGCTTGCTTGATCCACGCGCACTCGCCCGTGAACATATGGGGTTCTACGTAAGACGGGTGAACTACATCCATCGTAGCTGCGGAATCGCGAAGCACTCGGCACTCTTTCCCGTTCACGAGGAGGTCTCGCATGTAAGGCTCGAGAAGCTTCATGTTCTCGTCAGTGCTGCCTATTGAAAAAAACACAACTTTTGGTGTTGTTTCCGGACACTGCGCCGAAAAGTGACCTGGCTTCTGGCACGTATAACAAACGCGCGCTTGCCTCATCTCGAACCGCTTTCTGCGTTCGGCTTCGGCTGCCGCCGTCTCCTTAGGTTCGGTCGCACTGCTTCCACTCGCATCCGCACTACGCGTGTTCCCCTTTGCTCTCATGGGTGTGAACTTCGGCCTCTCGAACTTCGAGCCAAATTCACCCTTTTGACCGTCCTTAGCTCCGCGAGCCCGACGCGTCACAAACTCCTCGGCTAGCTCAGCGGCTTTAGCCACCGTACAAACGTCTGGCCTATCCAAGACCCAGTATCGCACGTTCTCCGGTAACCGACTATAAAACTGTTCTAGCCCGAAGCACTGCAGAACTTTATCGTGGTCACCAAACGCTTTCTCTTCTTTGAGCCACTCCTGCATGTTCGACATAAGCCTATACGCAAACTCTGTATATGACTCACTTTTGCCTTTCTCATTTTCCCGAAACTTCCGACGGAACGCCTCCGCAGACAGCCGGTACTTTTTTAGAAGACTCGATTTCACTGTGTCGAAATCCTCTGCCTCCTCTCTATCCAAGCGAGCGACTACGTCGGCCGCCTCGCCGGGTAACAAAGTGAGCAAGCGCTGTGGCCACGTTTCCCGAGAGAACCCCTGCTTCTCGCACGTTCGCTCAAAGTTAACCAGGAACAAACCAATGTCCTCTCCAAGCTTAAACGGCCGCATCAGGTCAGTCATTTTGAACAATACTCGTTCTCCTGCACCGTGTGCCTGACTTCCATTACGAGCGCGTTCCATCTCTACCTCGAGACGCTTCATTTCCAAAGCGTGTTCGCGCTCTTCTTTTTTCTCTTGTTGCTCTCGCTCTTTCTGTTCTTTAGGTTCATGCTCTTCTTTTTCTTTCTGTTCTTTAAGTTCGCGCTCCTGTCTCTCTTTTTGCTCTTTAAGTTCGCGCTCCTGTCTTTTTGACCTCTCCTCAATAGTCTCAAGGCATTCCGACAGCTCGTCATCCTCAGCCTCTAACTCAAGAATAGCCTTTAGCAGTTCTGGTTTTCTGAGTTTGTCCGAGACATCCAGACCCAACTCTCTTGCAAGCTCCAACAATTTCGGTTTGCGCAACGACTTCAAATCCATGGCTGCTCTGAATGCTGCTTTCTCTACTGCCTATTATTGTCTTGCCGCAAACTAACCCGGCAGCAACGACAACCACAATTACCAGCTCTGTTTCTGACACTAACAAAAGCCTGGCAAAGCTCAGAAGAAGAAAGTCCCGCACTCACCAAACCTCGCAGGCAGGAATTCCGCGCAGTCGTTCCGCTGCAGGCAACCAGTCGTCACACAGGGCTCGTTGCACTGCTCCCGGATCGTTGTTGAGCTGTTCAGCATACAGTCAACTGCATCTCTTCGCTGCTGGCCTCCGTTGTCGCGATCTCACCGCTGGCAGACAGTTGTTTGAAGTCGGAGGCGATCTCACCGCTGCCAACCAGATGTTTGGATCGCACCGCTGGTACGATCTGTTGGGAACTCGGCGCTGACGCCCGTGGTTGTACCTGGGTCGCAAGCCCCAAGGGTAGCGTTGGCCTGGCGGCCTGGGGTACAACTGGAAGCATCCGAAGGTCCCGGCAAAGCATGAGTCGACTGGTAACAACAAAACAACTTGTTTATTTTAACATCGCAAAGAGTTGGCGGTCAGGTTGACCGAAGTAGAGAGACGGGAGAGCACTTTACTCAACAGAAGAAATCGGAGCCCTCCTCTTGGCGTCCGGGGGCAGCTGTTTTTATACTCTCGCAGTTGAGGGCAAGAAGGAACCCCTCAAAAGACGAGCACGTGAATGTACAATGGGCTAATGGTGACGCACACTGTCGTAGCGCTGCCGTAGCACCATGTCGAGCACAATGTCGTAGCACCCTGTCGTAGCGCTGCCGGTCGGGCACAATGACTGTAATGAGAGGATGATCCCTGCTTTCGCATCGCCTGGTTCGGGCACAATGACTGGAAGGAGAGGGTGCCCCTGCTGTCGCATCGCCTGGTTCAGGCACAATGACTGGAAGGAGAGGGTGATCCTTTGCGGTCGCATCGCCGCAGTCGCGCCTGGAAACACCTGGCGATGAGCGTTGCGGCGACGACGATCGGGCCAAAATGTCTGCCGCCCCGCCGCAGTCGCGCCGGCAAAACCACGTGTCGCAGGCGAAACGCAACACCCTTTAAACAACTCCGGCTTCTTTAGTGCCTTAAAGTTCATGGCTGCAGCCCAGTGCTGCTAACTCTTCACTCTGTAACAACCTCGACGTACTCAAAACTTCCGTCAACGGTTAAAGAAAAGCGACTGCTTTGTACTTCCCCAGGGGGGTTGTAGTGGGGCGCCACTAGTGCGGACGCGCAAACATTGGCTCCCGATATCATCAATGATTTCACGAGGTTATTCACCCCAAATTCAAGTGAATTGCATACCAACTAAAGCAGCAAGTTACACGGATTCCGTGGATACCAGATTTATTTCGGTGGGTGGACTCTTTCTCAACATTTCCTGCATTCGAATTTTCAATCTCAGCGTGCAAAGGCGTGTAGGCCTAGGCCTATCACCGCAAGTCACTCATTACCGCTATGGAAATCGTCACCGGTGATACGATGTCGCCGGAAGACGCGAATGACCCGGGCTGGATCGCGGCATTTACGCCGAAGTCCTCATTCCGAATACTACACTCAACTTGCTCGTGGATACATACGGTGTCGCTGATGAACAGCTCCCTGCACGAAGGACATTTCAATGCTTTTAGGTTTATGTTTTCAAGGACATTTAGGTGCACGTTAAAGAACCCCGGGTGTTCGAAATTTCCGGGGTCCTCCACTACGGCGTGCCTCGGAATCAGAAAGTGGTTTTGGCACGTGAAATCCCATAATTTATTATTATTAGTTTACATTCAATTGCTTTGAAGCCTCCAGTATTGCTTACCTCCTGCCTGTCATTCTATGTATTGCAGGAATCTGTACTATTTCCTCAAGATACATTCTACAGCCAAAGGACATCATGCATATTCAAGGGCAAATTTCCGCAGAAAACGATTGCAAGGCTTCAAAGACAGCAGGTAAAGACCCCCAAGACAAAGTGCTCAATTTCAGATGTTTAACGACGGATGCACTGGCTTACGCATTCGAGATGAGGATGTTGGTGCGTGCCCAATGATTGTTGTAGCCATTTATTTTGGCACGCAATTATTCACATAATTTTGCTACCTTAATTCACTCTCCTTCGCAGAAGTACAACAAAAAGTCTTTTTTCCTTCTAAAACAATCCCATTTTGAGCAAAATAATTGCTGGCATGTCTGCAGATCTTTTTGTTCGTTTTTTTTTTCATTACCTAGATAGTTGCAGCACGTCTTGTATGTGTTTTGCTTGTGTAAAGTTAGTCATCACGCCATTAATTTACGACTGTGCTCCATTATACTGATGTCACACAAGCACATTCGATTGCGATCAAGCCCTATCCGGATCTAAACTGGCTCCCTGTTCCAATGTCCAGCTTCTGCAAAACTTGTCGGAATTTTCGTACCACTTCGTGTTTAGATATGTTAGCCATTTTCCTCGACGGAATGTCCGAATGAGTCCGATTTGCACAGTTCCCGCCATGCAATGGTAATTCCTTGGGACGCTCGCTACAGGCACATACGCTTGTCCATGGAAGCCCGCGAGGATAACGTGCAACATGCGCTTTCTGGCTACATATGCTAGTATTTAGAGTGGCCCCACTAATTGCCTTCCTCAGTGTATGCATAGTTTCGTTTACCGTCCTGCGAATTAGGTTACATGATTATGCAGCCAAGAGAACTGGGCTATTGCATCGGTCCCATGTGTTAAAATAATAAATGAATAAGGGGGCGAGTGTACGCCGTCTCATCAACTGGGGAAATGCATCTACTGGTTAGTTTGAGCGTAAATGGTGGGAAGTGCTCCCCCCAAACGTCTGATGTTACCCGGCGTCTTTTGAATGTGCCAGGATGGCAAAAAGGAGCTGCCGCCAGTGGGCGCTATCTCTCTCCAAGACGACAGCGCCGTCGAGGCTGCGCCATGTTCCGCCTCCTAAACAAAGCTCAACAGGGCTAATTCCGGTTGCGGTACGAAAAGCTGAGGTGTTAAAGAAAACACACACATTCGGTTCGTAGCGCTTTGTGTCTGATATGAAAATTAAAAATGAATAAGCACAGAGGTTCCAATGAATTTGAAAATGTTCTAAAATAATGCAATGTGCGTCGCGTACCTCGTGAGCTCTAGTGCGCTTGCCAAAATCGAAATCATGTGGCCTGCGCCCTGCGCAGTAATTGTGTAATTCTGTTTCATCGCTCTTGTCAGTCCTGTGGCGTGGTATTGTGCGATTTACCTGAGTGTATATATACCGGGTTTTTTCAGCGAACACTTTCAAACTTTTCTATAAGTTGCCTGTTGCAGATAGCACAATTCTAGTTCGTGAGCTGGTCTACTCGAACAGGCGGACACTACTTGCAAAAAAAATTGAAATGCATAATCGACTAATAAAGATAAATTCACTAATTAAGTTTATAACTAATTATATTATGGCCCATATTCCGATTCACAAATTCTAGCCGTGGCGTTTGCACAGTGGATCCACTTAGAACTAATTCTCAGGATGGCGCCAGTTTCGAGATATTAATTCCTGAACTTTGTGCAGAAATGTCACTGTCACGGAGCGAAGTAGGCGCTTGAGAAGCCGACGACAACTGACAGTTTTAGCTGAGCGTTAACTGCTTGCTAAGCTCGGACCAATGCACTCTTAGCATTTGCAAGCGAATGCTCGCGCACGTATTCGCAAGCTACATCTCCCATGATATATTTAGCAGTATGCGAACTCAAAACTGTTATTTTTTCTACATCAATTTTTCTCAGGCCAAAAACTTCAGCGCCATTGTACTTGTAGCTTAATGCAGCCACATTTTCCGTAAGTGTCCTTGCAGTGTAATGTACACAGCAAAGTAGTACAACCTGCAGATGTACGTAGTGGTTATGTGCCATTAACATATCGCTACATATACAGGTGGAGCCTCACGTGTCATCTTTCAGTGCTTTTTTTTTTTTCTTGCAGGCCATGACGTTGGAGAATGTCTTTGTGAATTTTGCAGGCGTAGGCGTTCAAAGGTTGTCATCAGCAGGATGGCATGCAGCTGCTGAGTCGGGTCCCTGGGGACAGCTCTCTACCAAGACCACTCATTCGCTCATGAGAGCAGAAACGGGCTTCACAACTGGCAGTGGTCTCTCATTCCAACAATTCGAAAGGCTGTGGCACCTGTGCCAATCCTGGTTTAACGGCCTTCCTGAAGAGTAAGTTGCCGCAGGCATCTATTTATTTGTCCTTTCAAGGTACCGCCTCATTGACATCGGACTTTGACTTGAACTTTGATATCTTGGAGTATTAATTAGGTTTTCTGCCCGTGTGTTTTTCACCTCTTAACTCTCAAAGGTTCTTGCGCCAGACTCCGGATATGTCAAAACCTAGATTTCAAAAATATCAGGGATAAAGCAACGGGACAGCGTTGGGAGCTTTGTTAGCACTTGTTTTTTTACTAATTCTACTGTTGCCCAGCAGCAGCTCAATGGTCGAACCAGACACCAAGTCGCGCTCCCAGTTTATCTTTCCCCCTTTTTACTATCGCCACCAGCGCGCTTGCTTGGTTGATGGTTGTCACATTGTTGTGTCCTCGCTAAGCAGTGGGGAGCTGGGAGTCATATTAATTCGTGAGCATTAGAAGGGGAGGGGAGGATGGGGGGGGGGTCAAAGTGGAAAGAAGTGTACCTGTATGTACAGGGCGTCCCAGCTATCATGCATCGCATTCTAAAAAAAAATGTCTCCGATTTACGCTGTGAAGATGGTTGGGCAGCAAAGCTCTAAACGACACCTAGAACAATTAACCATTGCGACGAAGCTTGAAATTATTCACTTGGCAACGCTCGCGTGCACTTTAACAGAGTTGTTAGCCTCGGACCTTTCAACGGCCTGAGACTTGGCTCACGCCGCTACTTTGCTACCAACAGTGTACCAGAGAGAACAGAAATGCACTTAACCATACTTTTGCCATGCCCCTTGTATGTGCGCTGCTGTTCTCCGAGCGCCCTCACTACACGTGGCCTTTCCCTCACACTGGCAAAGAAAACTTCACGTTTCAAAAACGGGATCTTAGCAGGCCATGCATAGGGAATGCATAGGGCGGGTGACCGGTGGACCAAGTGTTGCAGAATGAGTGCCGAGGGAAGGGAAGTGCAGTTGAGGACAGCAGAAAATTAGGTGAGGCAATGAAATTAGGAAATTTGCAAGCACAAGTTGGAATCAGCTAACACTAGACAGGGGAAATTGCAGATCACTGGGAGAGTCCTTCATCCTGCAGTGAACATAAATACAGGCTAATGATTGTGAGGACCAGTGACAGCATGTGTCAAGCGCATGATATGTGAGCGTCAAGTCCTCTGTTCTCCACAATCATTTCAATTTTGTTACCGCTTTACGTTTCAAGAATACCGGAAAATGCATTTTGTGTCCTTCTAAACAATGTAGATGTTGCAGTGAAGAGTGAAGCCTTTTAGCAACTTTTTGCACAATATGTTGGTGATTCCGCATTTTTTGTGATACCACAAACATACTATATTAGAAAAGAGTGTCTGTCTTAATTAACTTAATTAAGAAGTGCTATACACTTCATTTAAGGCATCGCTTAGGAGCTCACGTTCGTGACCAGCCTTGCCTGTGCCTGAGTGTTACTTTATTAGTTGGTTCTGATCCCACTGTGAAGAAATAATTTGTCTTGTAAGTAAATTGTTGCAGTTTAGTACTTTGGTTCTTGCTGCAAAAGGAGAGTGAGAATAGTGTGTTGCGTGAGCAAAGATTAGCTGTTACATGGCAGTCACTAGGATATGACGTCTTAACATTGATTTGGTGGTGACTAGTACTATACGCCCTTCAGTGTGACAGTGGTAGCTTGATTGAGGGTAGCAACCATTGTTTGTTTCGATAAAGGAAATGACATGGTGTTTCTGGCCTTTAAAATAATTTCAACTCTTTGCATCAGTGTATTGCACATAACCCTGCCTTTCCTTTTTATCTTTCTGTTCTTAGATGCGTTGTTTTTATGTTACTACAATAAAATAACTGCTAGTGGATCAATGTTGCAGTCGTAAAACGTTTTGTCAGTCAGAGTGGCATAATGCCCCAACCACTGGCACGCGCCGAAAGCTTCGGCGCGCGCTGGCAAGCGAACGCGTCGCTTCGCTTCGGCTGGAGGGAAAGGGCGCGCAACCACTGGAGACAAGCTCCGACGCGCGCCGAAGCTCGCTCCTCGGCTGCGGCGCACTGTTGCTGGACTATTCCGTCTTCATCCGTCAAAGTCCGGCCTAAAACAGCCTGCTGTAAACTAAGCTTGAAACAATAAGGTTGTGATCTGTATGTGCTTTTAGATACAAAAAACACGTTTGCATAATGAATATACACCTGCCGCAACAGTTCGTTTTTATTTTTGAAGTAACAATAGTGTACAAAATATCGACATCAGCGCTCGCGCGTCGTCTGTCTGCAAGATCGCTTTGCAAACACCTGCACGACGATGCCATATATAAAAAACTGTTGTACCATTTCATTTTTTGGTAGCTTATTGCACAGCCAACTATGTAAGAATTAGGCGTGCAATGTTATAACTGAAAAAAATCTGTGTTGGAAATATTGCCACGTAGTAGTGACGGTAAATAAATAGTGCCGGCTCAATCGCAACGATAGCGGCGAGCAATGTCGGCAATCGTAGAAAATCTCATCTGCGGGTCAAGCGCGTCCGTTTGCATACGTCAGTCGTCGAAAGTTACAGCCTATTCGCTGGTGCCCGCGCGCCTTCCAGAAACTACAACACAATTCGTGTCGCGTATGCAATCAGATTACCAAGGTTCGTCGACAACAGACAGAACCATCGATAACATTCGCGAAACTTCCGATACGTTCAGGCGCATCCTGCACCGAGCGATAACGTTTTAACATTTTTAAGCCGGTGAAATACGGTAACCGGATACAGATAAAGCATCCGTGTCAATATAATTATGCTTGTTGGTGCATGAGAGAAACGTGAAAAAGTGGCTTCTGAGAAAATCAGCAAAACAGAATTGAAACACCTGTAGCACTCACAAAAAAAAAAAAAAAACTAGAATAGCTAAAATGTATGTAATTCGTATCTTGTCTCCCCCCAATTCTTGATTCTGCCAAATCTAGCCCATGGAGCACCTCTATTATTCTAGGTTGTTTTGATGCATCAACACCGCATCTGGAGGCCTTCACATTGAGTTTATTGCTACAAAACATTTTCACAGTGTAAGGGCCATGTTCTATTGTAACTGGTTTCCACATATAAAGTTTGCCTTTCTTTACATTAATGAAATGACATACCATCAGATAATACAAGCTTGAGAATTAGAGGGTTTTAATAGGAGTCTTTCGTTGCCCTTTGCCAAGTCGTACTATTGAAGCACTTATTCGCATGTATGGGAGCAGCTCATTTGCATAGTATAAGAAATATATAAACAGGTTATTTTCAGAATTTATACACTTCGTCACCACAAAAAGAAAAATTGCAGTTTATTGTTTTCAGCCTGCTATGATGTCTTGACTGAGAAAGATATATTCAATTTGTTCTGCGAGGCACGCAATAATTGCTGTGGCATATTTTATTGCACAAAACTGCATACAGTAGCCAGCCATTATTAAAACTCAGAAGAAATTAATAGCACAATGCATATGATCAGGCACATAGCATATTATTGCACTTTCCTAATTCATGCCAGAACGACGACCACAGGCGTCCTTCTCTAACAAGGTCAGCATCCATCGTGCCTCCTAACCTCCCTACCTTTTATTTATCATTTTCTCTCTCTCTTCTTAATTCATGCCCTTTTTTTAATTGCACAAAAGCTACTGCACTAAAATAGTATACTAGTACATACTTAAAAAGCACAATTTTATACTACGATAATAATCAATCATTCAAATTTTCATTGTAGTGCCCAGGAACAGCTAGAGAGCCTCTGTACTGGTGCACTTAACGAGCTTTAAGGAATGTATAATGTCATGGACCACCTTATACAGGAACAAAAGGTGCGATTAATTAAGACTTGAATCTAGAGGTGCGAGTTGAAATATATTTGAGAAGGCTCAACTGTGGTTGCCAGAATGGCAAAAGTGGTGCTTGAAGATAGACATCATTTTATTCTGGATGCGTTCAATGAGGTCAGAATTAGATTTGCTCATTGCACCCCCCTCCTACAGAGGCATACTCTAGTAGTTGGAGGCACACAGCAGAATTTGAGAAACACAACAGGTGAGTGGAAATCATGCAATATACGGCAAGCAATTCCAAGAGCGTGAAGGGCATCTTGTGTAATTATCTATGTGAAGAGAAGCTTAGCATTTTGTCTAAGTACACACCAAGATCTTTCATTTCATCGACCCTAAGGAGTGGAGCATCACGTAGGGTGTATCAAAATTTCACATGGTGCGTTTTGTGCATATAACTTAATGCTCTAGTGTTGGAAGCATTTAAGAGTACTTATTTTTTCTGCACCAGTTTGAGAGTGAAAAGTCTTTTTGGAAGTCGATGCAGTGGTGAACACTGTTGACAGTCTGAAATAGTTCTTAAGTTGTCGGCACACAAAGTCATGCTGTTCATTTATTAAAATGCTCTTAGCACTAACAGAAAGCGAGGAATCCCATATTGATTCAAACACCTGACTCACTGAAGAGGATAGATATAGGTCGGCAGTTAGTAACTGCACATCCAGCACCTGATTTGTGCATGGGCAATGCTCATGCTACCTTCCGAGTGCTAGAAGAGGTACTAGACTTTAGGGAACTATTGAAGATGCTTGTGAGAACGAGGAACAAGTATGCTTCCATACGTCTTAACCCTTTCAGACACCACTTTATCCCGTTGATTGAAAAGTTGCTTTCACCACATCTCTTGCATACTCAGAATCGTAGAAAGTGTACAGCTGCAGCAAATATTAAGAATTTTCAATTGTTTAGCGAGTTTTGTCAAGTTTACAAAATTTCGACTCCATGCGAAAACTCACTACAGGAACACAAAATATGAGAACATGTACTATATCGTGTTTTGAAAAGCTTGAAAAGCACTTATCCAGCCACTTGACAATTATGCCTGGTGCACGACATTGTAAAAAACAATGAAAGAAGTGAACTCGCTACATACAACGTACTGACACAGAGTAACAACACCCAGCCGTCTACCTTCCCACTCATTTTGTTAAAACATTCTGCACGTTATTCAAAATTGCAGCACAGTTCCAATAATAAGTGTTTCAAGATGTATGAAACACATTTTAAATACCATTACTTTCATCAGTGCTTTTGCTATTGATGCACGCTCCTGCTGTGCCCAATTGTGTAGACAGCGTCTCAAAGGGTTAAGCTCTGTGGAGGAAATACCATCAGCACCACAAGAAAGGGAAAGTTTAAGGCAAAGTTTAAGGCACTTCATATACTTGGAAACGAGGTTTTCATTGACTGTTAGCATACACTGCGCCAGACTGAGAAGGAAGGTTACTTGAAGCATATTTCACACCATATAGCAAACAGAAATGTTCTGCAAAGGCATCAGCAGTGTTCGAGACAACACCACTATTTTCATGAAGAAGACTTAGATCTTTGGCACTCTTTTTAGAAAGGAGAGCCCACAAAGCTCCAGAAATATTTTGAATTATGTGTCACGCTGGCTTCAACACAATCAACGTGGTCAAAGTGATGATTCTAATAATAACAATAATAATAATAACAACAATAATAATCTTAGTGGTAACTTGGCACACTAGTCTAAAAAGAAGGCTGATGCCTGTATGTTAGAGCATCTAATAACCAGCCATCTAGAGCAGGAATTTGCAGGATGCAGAAGACACTTCCTTCCTCTCCATGTGCACACACACTTGCTCAATAACACAGCACGGCACACACGCACACATTTCACAGGTGCACAACACACACGAGTGCCAATTCAGTCTGGTTCCAAGGAAGGAGAATCCCAATCGCCAGGGGGGGTGGAGAGAAAGCTCTGCATGCCAGATATAATCATGGAGTTGTGGTGTCGGGCCATAGAGGCGCGATGAGGGCTCAGACTGTGCTGACCACTTGTTCAGACGAACTGAAGAAATATTAGTGCTATCCAGAGAGTCGTCAAGCACCCTGCAGTATAGACTAGTGCAATGTTGTGCTGGTATTGCAGGGTGTGCTACTTGAGGGGTTTGAGGCAATCCTCGAAGGCTGGCATGAGCTTGTGACAACCGAAAAGACGGGAGTAAAGGGTGCGTATTGTCCGGCGCTGAACAAGCTTGAGTTTGTTAGCGTCGCGAGTTTGGTACGGGAACTATACTGATGAGCAGTACTCAAGTCGTGACAGAATGATAGAAGTGTAGAGTGCTCGGAAAACCTTAGGTCATCAGGGAAGGGAGACACGCGACACAAACCCAAGAAAGGGCCGGTGCTTACATACAGTGCTGGTGACATATGCGGAAAAGTTGAGAGAACAGCTAAATGCTACACCCAGAATGGGAAGGGCCCGAACAGTCTTTATAGAAGTGCCTCCAAGGAAGAAGGTTGGATGTGCAGCAGTTTCGTTGTGGCTGATACGCATGGCAGCACTTTTTACGGTGCTACTACAAAGTTTGATCCCAGTCGTTCACCTTTACGGAATGTATTTATTGTAAGCACATATGCTGTGCATCGGCATATTGTTGTTGTGGAAGCGTTAACTTGTTAATCAAACACATTCTGCGCAGATGCATTAGTAACTTGGTTTTGAGTAGATCTTTGTCCTGACTACAATTTATAGTATCGCAGCAAGAAACATTTTAGTAGAAGCTGAAGGGATTCCAGCAGTTTAAGCATACTGACTGCACAAAACACTGACGACACCTTTTCACCTTCCCCACAATGCACTCACACCATCTACACTTTCCATAAGCAAAAAGTGAGATAAAAAATCAATTACAGTTTCATTGACTCAGTACTTGCTGCTTCTGAAGCGGGCATCAAAGCAATCGTGGTATACGCTGCTACACGCATAGGTCTTGCCTGATGCAGGTCCTGCTATGCACTGCACACAGGGCACACGTTGCAAACAGATAATTTCTTTTTGCAGTGCTCAACTATAACGACACACTGACTCAAACATGACTGCATTGTCACGTATGCTTCAGTGCGTCAGTGTTCTTGATTGCTACACGAGCGATTTATGCCCAACTAGCCCAAAAGACGGACGCACTAGAAAGAAGTGAGTGAATGAGTACAGTGAACTTGTACTGAACTGGATTCACATGCCGAATAGAAGAACGCAGTGTCAGCTGAAACAGGCGGCACGGCTGATTATGTAAGTACTTGTAATAGTTCGGCTACTAGTGTATTTCGCTTTCGGAAGTTATCTTTACCACTGGAAACAGCGCAGAGCTTGGCCGTGACACTTGAGTCAACCGACACCACACGAAACACGCCGCGGTTGACCAACCCAACTTCCACACGGTTCATTCACCACATCACACATCACACGAAGTCAGGAGTGCCATATTTTAAATCACTGCAGCACCAAACGGACCTGAAAATTCACTTCCTTCGACAGAGTTTCTTAGCTGGCCTCGTTCACTCGTCAGTTACGAACTCGATGGACCCGCTAGGCCTACGCGTAACGTAAACAACATCGGCGATAGGCGAGTGCTGATTATCCAGACTTCGGAACTCGTAAACATGTTTCCATTCGTTTTGGGCACAACAAAATACATACACAACAAGCACAGACGTTGCGGTAATCGTGATTCGGTTGGCTATTTTAGCAGACGATCGCACTGAGCCCGGCGGAACCCAGTGGGCAGGTTGGATTAGTCGGCGTCGTTCGAAGTCGCTTCGGATCCACGTCGCACTGCCACAACCCACTGTCGTCGGTCGGTCGGTCGTGTCGTTGTCGGTCTACTATTACAACACTGTCTTTTAGGAACACTGTCGCGCGCGTCGTGCGTCCAAAAACTCGGACGATCGTTGATGCCGGAGCCTCCACTTCGGCGGCCATTACAGGCATAGCAGCCGGAGGCTGTGCAGCCTTCGATTGGTTGACGCGTGCGACTCGTCGCAGCCTCTCATTGGTGCACGCCGGCGCAGCTTCGCCGCGCGTCGGCAAACTTCTAGCATCGGCAGTAGACATAATCGCTGCGCGACGTTCCGCTTCGCCGCGTTTCCGACCGACGCTTTGACGCATTTGACCCTTCAGCGCGCGCCGAAGCTTTCCGGCGCGTGCCAGTGGTTGGGGCATAACTTGATAATAAATTGCCAAGCTTGATAGCTGTTCTGGACTTCACATATATACACACAAAAGGTGATAGCAGCTGTGAAATAGCGTGCACATTAACATTTAACACATTTACAGGATTTTAGTTATATGTTTCGGGTTGCGCACAAAGCAAGCGGAATGTGCACAAACAGCTCTAAGGAAATGCAGAAGCAAAGTGACTGAATGCAGCCCCCCCGTTGAATGACAGTTTGCTCTTCTTTCATGCAATATAGGAATGCTCTGCACATTTGCAGCAAGGATTTCCATCTGGAGGAAGAATTGTCAGTACGCTTTAGCGAAATATAAGCTGAAATCACCAGCAGAGAAGCGCTGCAGTATGCATTTCAGTACTTACTGCTAACCACCTATCTCCAATAATACGGCAGCAGTGCTGCCACCTACGCAGCTCGATCTCGGGACGCAATCACATCGACTTGTGTTTATTGTGTGTCTCAGTAATTCGTTTTTATGAACCTCCAAAATGTCAAATGAGGCATCTACTACAGACGGCACACAGGACCCTGTGGTATGCACACCAACTTTGCTCTGCATTGGCTGCCTTCTCACTGCAGTGTAGTGGGCAATGCACAGCCACAATCAAAAATTTGGTGACCATAGCACCAGAAAAAACTTAAAATATATTCAAGCACAGGTGTATGGCCTGGAATTGGTTTAATACATTATGTTGGTCAAGCACGTGGGGATACGCGCACGCTTTCGATTTCAGCCGGAATGCTCAGGCTGTGGAAAAAAAAAATGTAGCCCCTTTGGTTCCCAAACTTTTGATTGCAACTGTACATGCAGACTATAGTGCTGATTCAGCGCACAACACTATAAAGATACATGCAATACCTTTCTCTGTAGGAGTCATGGATCAGCTCTGGTGTAGGGTTTTCCGTGGTATGTGGACCATGCAGTCTGGACTGATTTGAAAAAGCAGTGCAGATCTATTAGCACTTACGAACTTATGTGTGAGTTTTGCATGCCACAAGGCCTTAACAGGCACAATAGGGCCATGTCTGCAAATTCAATCTGAACATGGCAAACAAAGAATTTCCTGCATAAAATCAAACACATTAGGTCACAACCGTGCCCTTTGTGCAAAGTGTGGGAAGATATAGCCCACCTATTCTGCACTTGCATGCTATATACACTAGAAAGTAGGGCCCGAATGTTCACGCTTGACATTCACCGACTGTCATCCTCTGAACTAAGAAACTTCCTTGGCCCATCAGCTAGAACTGCCTGTGTATCTCTCGCAATGAAGGCACCATCGTGTTCTCCAAGAGACACAGGTCTCTTACAGTTGAGTTTTAGGTGCTGCGTTTTGTTTGTTGTGTATCAGTTGTGCACTGTGCTCATAATTTCATTTTTAATTCTATTCATCTGGAGCAGCAAGCTAGGCATAGTGCCAGGCAAATATCTCCAGAATAAATTAACTTTCTCTCACCCCCCAGTTTACACAGGGACCTGTTAATGACAGTTTTGTCCGGTATGCATTCTCTATTGCAGGTCCAAAGAAAGTAAGCAACTGACTTACTCCCAGGTCTCCAATCTACTCGCCCAACTCTGTATTCCACCAGGCTACGCTCACTTCATTTTTTATCGCTACAGCGGTGGACTAAACCGGATCACCGTTGACGCCTATTTTTTTGTTAGAGGCGTTCTGAATGTGTGCAGAGGCTTTCATGAAAACCATCAGGTGGATGGGGACAATGTACATGTAGCTGTTAGCTGGCTCGAGTTCTGCCAGCTAACGCTTGCTCTTTCATGAATTATTTTATTTGTTATGTGTGTGTTTATTTGTTTTTATTTGTACAAGGAAAAAAAATAAAGGAAGTCAGAGTCGGCTTGTGTCTTGTGTTTTGCAAGGGGGTGGCTGGATAAAAGTATGCTCCTGCTTGGGAGTGACACTGCCCAACCCCCACCTCCCCTCCCTTGCGGATGCGTTTGTTAGCGCTTTCCTGAATGCTGGGTTACCCAGTAGTGCAGTTGTCTCTTTTCCTAGCGACAAGAAAAGGCCACAAGTACTAAACAGAAAGTTCGTCAAAACTGAGGCACGCGACAGCCTACTTCATGTCTGTGCGGCCTGATTACCCCTTGCATGCAGTAATGGCACCAAATTATTTCCCATTCGTCAGTCCATGTGCGTGCATGATTTTAGCTCCCTATCGACGTGGGATGTGATCCAAGACAAACACTTGAGGCAAGCAATGCAACCCAAAGGATATTGCTGGTGTGTCACTATTCTCTGCGGATACGCAAAGGAGTGAAAGAAGGCATTATTCTTGGCCTGATGAGTATTACTCAATGACATGATGAATATGTGTATCTGCATACATAAAAAGCCTTTATTATGTTTTTATAAATGCCTGCCATTTGTCAACTATTTATAAGGAACGCATTCGAGAACTAAGTAAACGGTTAAAACAACTTGTTCGGGAGAGCAATTTTGGCGCAATGTTAATCTTAAAGATAAGCGACCACACGTGGATGCAAGCCAAAATAACGATAAACAGGTTGACAGCTTTAGTGGTTTTTTCTCGTCTGTTTTTACGCAACATAACGGTACGGTTCCGCACTTTAGAGATGCGTCCGATAGGGTCCCAGTAGAGGATATAGTAATTAGTGAAGAAGGAATTCTTGCTCCTCAACATTAATATAAAGAAATTGCCTCGACCAGATGAATTGCCCAACAAATTTTTATATAGGTATGCAGAGTGGGTTTCAAGATATCTTGCCATTATATTTCACTCGTCTATTACTACCGGCTGTTTCCCCAGTCCTTGGAAGCGTGCCAAAATTGTACCCATACACAAAGGCGGCGCAACAGCAGATGCCAACAACTACCGGCCAATTTCCCTCACCCTCATGTTCAAAATTTCCCATTTCCCGGCAAAATTTCCCTCATGTTCAAAATTACAGGAGCATATTGTATCAAAACATTTAATTAAATATCTGGATTACCATGCAGTATTATACAGCCGTCAACGTGGGTTCAGAAGAAAACTCTCCATGACAACTGAACTCACAGAAATTGTACATGACCTCCTCCAAACCATCAATTCACGTGGCCAAACCGACATAGTGTACCTAGACTTTGCAAGGGCGTTTGACAAAGTTTCTCATCCTAAGCTATTACACAAAATAGATGCCATATTTAAAAATCCCGCAATCACGAAATGGTTCACGTGTTACCTTCACTGCAGAGAGCAGTATGTTCAAATTGGAAACTGCCAGTCTGTACCCTCACTTGTAGAGTCTGGTGTACCTCAGTGCACGGTACTAGGACCACTCTTATTTCTCGTATTTATTAATGATATGCCTAATGGACATCACTGTACCGTTGCGCTTGTTTGCCGACGACTGCGTCATTTATAACAAAATTCAATCGAGACAAGACCAAGAAGAACTTAAATCTACAAAAAATTTTAAAATGGTGCGATGATTGGCAAATGGTCATAAACCCTGAAAAATCAGTGTCTATGTCTATTTCACGTAAAAAGCGTACCGTTAGCTACTCGTACTACATTGATGGCAACAAACTCGAGAATGTTGAAAAACACAAATACATGGGTTTAACTTTTACATCAGATTTACGCTGGAATACACACACAGAAAATGTGTGCATCAAATAGCCTAGAGCCCTGTGGTCTATGAGGCAGAACCTCAATCGGGCAACCCCTGAAATTAAATGTCTTGCTTACAAAACTCTAGTTAGACCAATTATTGAATATGCTAAAATAGTTTGGGACCCACACACCATAACTGTTCTAAATTTGACCGAATACAGAGGCTAGCTGCCAGGTTTTTGTTTAATAAATATTGTCGCATTCATTCTCCAACAGAGTTATGTCAGTTAGCTGATCTAGCACCACTTGACAGATTAAAATTCCTCTTCGAAGTTATTCACAATCAAGTAGGTATTAAACCAGACGATTATTTTGAGCTTCCTATGAACGTGTCAACGAGGCATCGTCATAGTATGTACATTCCTCCTCTACTCACCCGCAATGATTGCTTGAAGTTCAGTTTCTTTCCTAGGGCGATAAGAGACTGGAATTTGTTACCAGACTCTCTTGTAACTTCGATGTCCTTAACTACCTTTTTGGAAAGTCTTAAAAGCACAATTTTTTGTAATAACACACAGTGAATTACCCAATATGTATGCATTTACTTTTACATGTGTGACTCTTATTGTGTCTATGACGATGCGGTGCCAAACTGAATGGTTTCTTTAGTACTTTCCCTTGTATGTTGTAGTTCATACTTTTCCATTCTAAGACAAGCTTTGCGAATCAAAGCTTGTGACTCGGCTGCATTCTATGCTTCTTTTTGTTTTTATTCTCCGCTCCTGTAATAGCCCGATGAGGGCTGACAGTATCAATAAATGAATGAATCAATCAATCTGAACGCGTTTGATTGTTCCCCCAAGCATACTGCAGTCATGCAACTCTCGTCACTGGACAGTAGCTGTAAATTAGCAGGTTGCAGTTGTATTGTGGGGATAAATTATACGGAAATTAAAATAAGTAACGGCAGGAGTGTGTGAATAGTGAAAACTTTTTTGAGTGATCAATCTAACATAACCCTATTCAAGTTTCAAATCTAACAATCACGATTTGATTAGTCTTTGGCAGTATTTGATTCGCTCTAAAATGTGACATTTCTAGCATTCCTACAAAAGGAGGTTGCATAGCATGCATGGTTAGGCTGTTTTATTGGGATAGAAATTACCCACACCACTGGCGCACTAGTGCGGTTGCAGGTGTGGTGGTGCGCCTGCTTTTTAGAGTGCCACATATTGAGGAAAATATATTTGCTCAAATCAATAAGTTGATTATCAAGCAAGACTGTTAAAGAAAACCTTGCATCTACAGACATTCTTTCCTTGTTTTTAATTCTTTGTTCGCAAGAGGAAAAATAATGGCGCAACAAAAGCACTGGGTTTGTAGATGTCTTCTAGTGTGTATGTGTGTGTGCACATGCGTGTGTGTGCACACACAACCCCCTGTTTTTTCGGGGGGAGGGGGGGGGGAGGTCAGAGCAATGCCGAAGCCTGCCCCCCCCCTCACCCTCCCTTAAAGTGTCATAACCAGTGTGTTCTGTCACCCACATCATTTCAGGATTCTTTCAGTTGCTTCTACCTTTTCACGAATACACGCAAAGTGCCTCGAGCAAACAGTTGCACAGCAATTTTGTGTGTATTCGCGGCAGCCTTTCAAGCTCAGAAAAACACTGGTACATAGCACATATTGATCAGCAGAAGACTGCATCAGGAGTTTTTCATGTTGCTCTACAATTTTCTCACTGAAACATTTAATGTAATTGTAATATTTGAGAACTTGACTTATTTTATTTTATTTGTACATACTGCAGTCCTATTGGGCTATTGCAGGAGCGAGTGTGAAAAGCAGAACAATGACAAATAATAGAGGTAATGTGAACAATACAGACGAAATCAAAATACTAACTACCAATTCAATAGTAACTAAAAATAAGTTTAAAAGAAGAGCATGCGTAGGACCAGGCAAGAAATTCCAATATTCAATTACACAGCGAAAGAAGCTGTCACTAAGAATGTCCGTATGGGCAAAGTAAGGCACGATAATGAGGCGATATTTGAATCTGTCCCAGTGTTTACTTTGATAGCAGGACTGCTTTTTCGACAGTATTTATGCACGTATGAAAAGCAAAAAAGATAATTGCACATGGCATTTATGATGGCATATGCACATTGTCAATGTAATATATCTGTGTCCTGGCATCAAATACTAAATACCTTCTGGAAATTAACACTTGGGTTGCGTCCTGCCTCTTCATCCGCACCTTACCACACACCATGTAGCCATCACAATGCCACACCTACTACACCAACCGTAAACATATTTAGAGTCCTGTTGAACGTTTATTTCGCAAAACATGCCTCAAAAAAGAATATGAATGCTACCATAACAAAACAAATTCACAGACAGCTGGTTAGAAAGTGTATTTATTAGGCTTAAAATGCAGCGAGATTTGGAGAAACTGATGTACTTTTTGGATAATGGGCCCAGCCACAATAGTAATGACCCTCCGCTCTTTCTGAATGTACCAGTAACCTGCAAAATTCAGCGAATTGGTAATATTTTACACGCTTATACCCTTTTACAATGTAACCTACACGTGAAAAAATAAGACATATGTCGAGCAGATCGGACATCGAATTCACAACATAAGTTTTTGTTTAATGAATAAATGACGTAGCCCTGCCCAAACAAAACAAGCTAAAGAGTGCCCATACAATGTAACCTTGCAAAAGAAAATAATCAAAAAACGTGGTGGACGTGATTATGAGTTGTACAATTAAACACTGATGGTAGTAGCAACACCAGCTTGGATAGCCAATATTCAGTGCCACAGCCAATTTAAGATGCCGATGCTTCAAGCTCAGTGGCAGGGGTCTCTTGCTCTTCGTCGTTGTAGATGTTCTCAGCCTAAAAAACAAATCATCAAGATAAATTTACATCACAAAGCAGATAATCTTTATGGCTTAAGAATATTCGAAAGGAAGCAGGAGGTATGTAAAATGCCATATTCCCAGACGTTTATTGGTTTTACGTGCACATGCCACTTTTCAAGCTTTGGGTTTTGGACTTGTGGAAATGTAATTATGCAAGTGCATTTTTTAAAAATATATATACATCGAAGACAATGAAAGCAACCAATTCGTGCCTCTACAATGCTAAATGTGTCCAATCCTTAGGCCTATCCAGCAGAGCTCTCAGATGTGTACTTAAGGGGGGACGCGGGTCTTGAAATCTCGAAAAATGGTCAAAAATGGCAATTTTCAAAAATTGCGTTTTTGAATTCTTTAATGTCCCAACTATGTCTCTACAAAATATTATGGCTCAATTCCTACTAGAAGTATAAAAAAACGGCAATTTAGAAACGTCGGTGAGCCGAAATTCCTTTAAAGCAAACTAGCATACATATCGATCATTGACAAGATTTGTGTGAGCTTTGCTATGCTGTCCGTTGTATCAACACATTTAAAGCAGAGTAAGCACTCATTCCTTATAAGACACGTATGGCAGTTATTGTGTGTGATTACATTAAAAGCTAGGCCAACTATTAGAACTATGCCAAGTTGCACATCATTCTGTTCTTGTGCAGAGCACACGTGCAAAATGTAACAAGTACACAGACACTTGTACACAACAAAAAGATTTTCACTATCTTTACAGCTCAGCAGAGAGCACAGATAAAAACTCATTTAATTGAACTGCACTGTTACCGACACTTACCATCTGCCAGACCTGCATGATGTTGTCCTCAGACACTGAACAGATGACCCATGGCTCGTTTGGATTCCAAGAGAAGTCCGATATCTTGGCTGTGTGGCCTCCGTGAATGAACTGCACGTGAAAATCCAAGCCACCAACATTTAGGTATTATGTACGCTACAATCCACGTCCAATTTTGGGGCTTCCAAGGTGCCTTGGAAGCATTTGAAAGATTGGGTACTGTGAAAAAATTAATGCAAGCTTTTTAATGGCCCGAAGGGCTTAAATTGCCAGAGGTACGTCAGAAATAGCTCGTAAGGCTCACCAGTACACTTATTGGGAGTATCGGTGCCCAAACTGTGACAGGAGACAGCAGGTGTACGCATGTAAATTAACACATACTGTGTCCTGCAACAATGGCCTCTTTCCATTATTAGTATGCTTCACCACTGTATATTGAGTATGCTTTACTGTGTAACACCACTGTATTGCGATGAGGCTGACTTCAGGGAACCACGCTTTTCGAACTTCGACGCCATCAACGAGGATGATGAAGGTTGGCACCTATGCCGACAGCTGTGAATCCTTTAAATGAAAAGCACAGCACCACAAATAAATAAATAAATAAACAAACAAACAGCAAGAAGCCTAGTAGCTTGGTAGGCTTAGGTTTGCCACGGTGGCTATGGCTATCAGCAGATTGGCATGCGAGAACGCTTGGTGGTGAATGTCGAAGCATCTAGGCCTAGCGTTGCCGTAGTGGGTAACGGTGCCAGCAGGGTCAGTGTGCGAGATCAGTGGTTTGAAGTTGCAAGATCATTTGCAAGATCATGCGCCAGTGGTGGCTTCAACTAATGCCGTTTCAGACTTACAACCACGGCAAAAAGTCACGAAAGTGAGACAGAGACAGGTCTCAGCATCTGAAATTTCAGTCGTCCTTATACAGTGCCTCAATGGGATACGTGGCAATGCTGTGAAGGCATCCGAATTATTGCACATGTCCAAAAAATCGGTTATTGACTGTATATGCTTGTCTATGGCAGATATGCGGGTAATGTGAGATTTTTCAATCCCTAAAGTTGCTTATACCAGGTCTTACATACTTGACTAAAATATTCCTCAGAATATTGAGAACACGTCATTAAACAACATTCACAGTGCATGTCTCATCTTAAATCTTCTCCAACTATTAAATGTTAATGAAAGTACAAAACAATATCAGTGCTCATACCTGAAAGTGATGCAACTTTACTGGCGCGGCTCTTTATGAGCAACATAGTGGCGCCTGTGCAATGTGATGTCATTACAAGTTTGGCACACCCGCGTACGTCCCTTTCACGTATACAGTGCAGTCCCCTTATAATGATATCAAGAACAAAAAAAATCCCATCATTAAAACTGGTCGTCGCTATATGGACTACCGAAAAAAGCTGCCAAACATACCTTCCTAGCTCCGAAACCAAATTAGTGAACAAGAAGATGCTTAATAAAGGGAAAATCAGACATCCACCCATTCGTAGAAATTGCTACAAAGGAAACCCATACGGGTTCCTCAAAAGAAAAGCCTTGCAGTTGAAAAAAAATTAGTCCTGGTCCAGGACTCAAACCCGGGACCACCGCCTTTCTGGGGCAGCCGCTCTACCATCTGAGCTAACCAGGTGGCTAGCAGATGGCAGGGCGAAGTCGAATTTGTCAACAACTTGAAGCAAAGGCAAGAGTTTGATCTAATAGTTCTGCGGAGACCCGCAAAGTGGAGGTGGTGGTGGTGGTGAAAACTTTATTGAAAATGCCCGGCGATTTGGGCGGGGTTGGGCCATAAGCACCCCAGCCTAGGTGACGGCCTCGAGTCCTTGGACTCGGGCGGCTTCCTCGGCGTGCCGGACGGCCCACAGTTGATCGGCGAGGTCGTGGCTGAGCAGGGCCGCCTCCCAACGCGCCCCTCGGTTCGAGACTGCCATTTCTATCCCGTTCGTCGGGGATTCCTGCTGCTGGCTACCGGCGCATGCCCACAGCATGTGCTGCAGCGTCGCTCTGGCTCCGCACGCTTTACAGTCGTCGGACGGATAAATGTCGGGGTAGCAGGGGTGAAGGATCGCCGGGTTAGGATATGTGTGTGTCTGCAATTGCCTCCAGGCAACCGCCTGTTTCTTGTTTAGTTTGGCGTGCGGTGGTGGGTATTTACATCTGTTCATTCTGTAGTGTTGCGTGATGTCTCTGAAAGTGGTCATGCGATTCCCCCACGTCCACTCCCGCATCGCTCTCGCTGTGGGCGAGACGTCGGGATTGCCGGCGGGCGCCGCGGCTCGGCATGTAAGTCCTCGAGCCGTGGCGTGGGCCGTCTCGTTTCCCAGGAGCGGAGGGACCGTGTGGGCGAAGAGAAGTACAGTAGAACCCCGCTGTTACGTTCCTCGCTGCTGCGTTTTCCCGGCTGTTACGTCGTTTTCGTCCGGTCCCGGCATAGCTCCCATAGGATCCAATGTATTGGGTACCCCGCTGTTACGTTGTAGCTGTGAAAACGTTCCCGCATGTTACGTTGCGACCTGGCACCCCGAACCCGGCCGGGCAACGCGCGCCAACCGCCATTTTGACGAGTCTTGGCCAGGCTTGGCTACGGAATTGGCTACAAGACCATGGCCTCTGAGATTACACCCTTGCACGCGCGTAGGTAATCTCAGAGGCCATAAAAAGTTGCACGCGAGTTGGAGAGATTGCCACTAGATGGCCACTGCCTCGTCAGCCGAAGCGAGTAAAACCCGCGGGCCCGCAGCAATCCAGTCTTTCTTGTTTGTGCGGTTCAACCCATCCGAGTTGTCCGTGTCCTCCCGTCAACAGCTACGCTGCCTACGCTTCGTCAGGCCTCGCTAATCCAGTCTTTCTTGTTTGTGCGGTTCAACCCATCCGAGTCGTCCGTGTCCTCCCGTCAACACCTAAGCTGCCTACGCCTCGTCGGGCCTCGCTAACACCGCGACCGATTTGTCGTCCTTTGATGGCGTCGCGCAAGCGCAAGGCGCTTTCCCTCGAGGAAAAGCTGGATGTTCTCAACGCAGTCGACAGGCAGCCAGCGCGGAAAAGAGTCGACATCGCCAAGGATCTTGGTCTGCCACCCTCGACGCTTAACAGCATCGTTTCGAAGCGTGCCGAGATACAAGGGAATGCCGCGCTCTTCGGCCCGAAAGCTAAGCAGGCTCGTGGCGCCAAATATGGAACCCTCGACGAGTCGCTTCTTACTTGGTTTAAACAAGCCCGCGCTGCCGGTGTGAACTTCGACGGCAGCATTTTGCGCGAGAAGGCGATGGAAATAGCCGACCGACTGGGCATCAGTGACTTTGCGGCGTCAAATGGCTGGATCGACCGTTTCCGAAAGAGGCACGGCATCGCGTATAAGACGGTATCCGGGGAAGCAGCAAGTGTAAACTTAGAAACAGTCGACGATTGGAAGGCCACACTATCTGCCATAATTGAGGGGTATGAGCCTCGTGACATATACAATGCCGACGAAACGGGTCTTTTCTTTCGGGTGCAGCCATCCAAGTCGTTAAGCCTGAAGGGCCAAGCATGCCACGGAGGCAAATGCAGCAAAGAAAGATTGACGGTGCTCCTTTGCTGCAACATGGATGGCTCGGACAAGCTGAAGCCATGGGTAATCTGAAAATACCGAAACCCACGGTGCTTAAAGAACATTCGCCTGCTGCCATGTCACTATAGAAGCAACACTCGTGCATGGATGACGGGTTCTTTGTTCGAAGAATTTCTTCGTTACTTCGACAATAAGATGGGCTCCCAGTGCAGGAGTGTTGTCCTTTTTCTGGACAATTGTGCTGCCCACCCGAAAGACCCGTCGTTTCTTTGGAACGTTAAGCTTGTTTTTTTTCCTCCAAACACTACAAGCCACTTGCAGCCGTTGGATGCCGGCGTCATAAAGAACTTAAAGCACTCGTACAGGAAGTCCATCGTAAAGCGCTGTCTGGCGCGTATTGATCGCGGACAGCAGCCTACGATCATTTCAATACTGGACGCTATGCACTACGTCGCTTCAGCGTGGACTGCAGTGAGCGCGTCAACTGCACAGCACTGCTTCGCGCGGTGTGGCTTTCGCATGGACGGCGGAGAGGAAACTGCCACGGAAGCTGAAGAGACGGAAGCAGCCTCTGATGATCAAGAGCTGAGTGAAGCTTTGAATGCGCTGGGTGCCACGGGAGTCACGTATGACGACTACGTCGCCGTGGATGCTGCTGTCGTGACATCCGAGTGTCTGAGTATCGCAGAGATCGTTGCAGGCTCGGTCGCGAGTGAAGCCTCAGACTGTGGTGACGACGAGGAGCACGAGCCGCATGATTCCGGGGGGTTGGCGGACCCGAGCTTTGCAGAAACCGTCGCGGCTCTGGACCTCCTTCGCAGGTACGTCGCACCTCAAAGCGACGCTGAGAGCAATGCGGCTTTCCAGGCCATCGAGAAACGCGTCGTGTTTTCCAGCGAGCGGAAAAAACGGCAATCGACCATTCTCGATTTTTTTAAGACCTAAGCTCACTTGATGTCGGAATAAATGGTTTCAAGGCAAAGCTGCACTGTTTTCATTAATTTTCGGACCTTTCCTCACTGTTGCGTTTTCCCGGCTGTTACGTTTTTTTTTCGCGGTCCGGTGAAAAACGTATGAACGGGGTTCCACTGTAATTATTAAAGAAAAAATCAGACATTCACCTGTTCGTAGCAATTGCTACAAAGGAAACCCATACAGGTTCCTCGAAAGAAAAGCCTCGCAGTTGAAGAAAAATTTGTCCTGGGAGGATGTCTGATGTACGAACGGGTGAATGTCTGATTTTCCCTTTATTAATTACTTCTCTCCACCTTGCGGGTTTCCGTAGGACTAGTACGTCAAATAGAATGTTTATTTATACCTTTAAACAGTGTGTCAAATGTTAGACAGACTGAAACAGTCCGAAATCTGCACTTGCTTTCGCAGAAGTTTCAGGTTCACAACTGCGGTGTGCATCGCGCCTGTCGGAAATTTTTCACAGAACGAGGCAGCGCTATCTGCACTGAGAAACTCCTCCACTGAAGTACCACCTATTTTATCGCCACTAGTGATGTGCTCCACGAGTTCGGTAATGTCAACGGCTTCCAACAGGTTGGTTTTACAGATGGGAGGTTTCGCCCTGGCACACAAAGCCTGCCTTTTCCATTGATCGGCATGGCCTTCATGATCTTGGCGCTCCCGGCTTTCAGAATCGTCAATATCATCGACTGCACAAGCTCGTACTTAGAGTCTTGCAAAATCTACAGCTTCGTCTCAAGCGAGACAGTTTTGTGCTTTGTCTGCACACCTACCTTAAGTGCCGCGCTTACCGAGAAAGAGAGGGAATTCTAGAAAGGGAAGGCAGGCACAACTCGCTTCTTGCCTTTCTTTTCTCCCTCAGATGCTTGCCAGCAAACGCGGACGCGAAACAGCTGGTGCCATCTTGTAGCACACTGCGCCAACGAAAGCCATGCTCTCCATGGCTTTCGCAATCGACTCGCAGGCGGGACGCGCTGCACGGTAATGGCAGCAGATAGGAACTCGCGTAGGCAAACTTTTTGCCCCGTCTCGGTTAAGGGGAAATGAGCAACGTAAATTTAACGATTATTCTGCACGAAAAACGCTGCTAAAATGGCAGAATTTAGCTCGTTATATCTGATATGCGGTGAATAACATGTGATATATGGGCTTTTTCTCATAGCCCTAATGCATACGTTGATACTCTTAAATCGGCTCATCGTTATAACCGATATGTTATATGTGGCATCATTATAAGCGGACTGCACTGTAGTTAGAACACCGTGCGAGAAGTTCAAGCACAGCACTAAACCTTGCTATCACAGTCAGTGCTTCACCCTTCAGGCAAAACTGACGATTTGTTTTTGTTTTTCTTTTTTCCATCGAACAAGTCACTTATCATTGTTGGAATGACTAGGATTTGGTCACAAGAAGTACATCCAAAGAAAGAGACATGTTTGGACGAAAATGTTTGCACACATCAGGTCCAAATCAGAAATGTTCAGTACTTCATTATCTGATTCCAGGCTCTTCCAAAAAATTTGTGTTCAATCTCAAAATTTTACAACTCAAATGTCCCAGAAATCATGCATTACTTCACCATAATAGTTAAGCTTCCGAGAAGCCTGCACTTTCTGACCCGAGTACTAAGACTGCAACAGAAGCAGGGTTCGCACCCAACGGACGTATAGTAAGCAAACAAACCAGGAGCTCTGGAGGGCCATCCTCGGCGTCCTCAGCAGACTGCTCCTCCCCGATCTTGCTGAGGTCCCAGACGTGGAGTCGTCGATCGGTGCCGCTTGAGGCCAAAATGGTCTCGTTGTGAGGCGACCACTGCACCTGGAAGATCTCGTCCTTATGCGACTCGAATGAGTGAAGCTTGAGCTTCAGATTCCGCAGATCCCACAGTGCCACCGTCTGTTGAAGAGAGATGGATTCATCAGTTACCGGGTGCCTGCATAGCCTTTTTTCTTCCCCCTTTCAAGTGCATTAGAGCAGGGGCAATACACTAAGTACATTGTTTTTAGCCATTTAAAGCATGAAAAGGCATCAGTTTATAAAGTGCAAACACATCCTGTGCCAGAGTGTGCCAATACTGAGTGATCTGAACAAAACAGCAACAACGAAAAGCATCATCCCTAAAGTATCCTTCACAAAGTTTAGAAGTAAGGTCCCTTCTTGATGTAATATGGTGACCCTATGTACATAAAATATTCTATTTCCAATTTAGAAATATATATGTTGTGAAAAAGCTAACCTTACATTCCTTCTGCAATCTTTAAAGGACACTAAAGGCAACTATTTTGTCAAGTTAAATTATAGATTAATGCTCTAAAATGTCTAAGGCGTCAATGTTACCTAGACAGAGCTATAGTAAGTGATGAACTAAGGTAAATTTAAGGTAAATGTAGCAGACAATTTGAGACTGTTGGGGCATTCTAGTACTATCCTGACGATGTAAATGCCTCATTATGATTGTCACTAGTACTCAACCGCTGATAAGATTATGGCATCGGATTACAAGATGAAAAGGAATGCTACTTGCCCATTTCTATTCGATTCTTAGAAAAAAGAACTCGAAGTTACCCAACCCTGTGCTGCCTTCGCTCTCACGTTTTAGTAGTTTTGGTATCGCATAGTGCTGTGCATGTTTCGCTGACTTGAAAATCTCGTACTAATAACAACGAGCAGAGGATGCTTCGTCCATGTCATGTTTTCTGAGAGCCATGTTTTTCACATTTTGCACAAAACACTGTAGGGCTTGCTCTTGGCCGTCATTTCACTCATCGACAGCCAGTAAAGCAGCATGACGTATACAGCATCACAACGGCTTGTTCATGGCAGGCAATTTGAATTGTACTAGAAGACTGTAGCCTCTTCTGTCGCGATATTCTCTGTAACTAGGTCCTTTCTCAGCACGAAACAAGTGCTTCAAAGTTTCCGGAATGGTATTTTAACAGTCCACATTAACTTTTATATTTGCCTTTGGAGTCCCTCATGCTTTTGCCATTGCGTTTGTTAAGCAGCCCCAAAACAACAATGGGGCAGTGAGACACATGGTAGTGGGGGGATCCAGATTAATTTTGACAGCACAGTGTTTCTAAACAAATAAGTACACAAGCACTTTTTTAATTTCGACCACATCAAAATGCAACCACTATGGCCAGGAATTGAACCCGTGACCTCATGATCAGCAGTAGAACATCATAGCCACTATAGCCTCTGTGGTGGGTTTGTGAATCTAAAGGAAACCCCATGTGTATCATTGCCATTCGTAACACCCAATGGGAAAATTCATTGGTGCATCACGTTGACACAATAGAATTACATGTTGATGAAGACTTATGTGTAAACAACTAGGACTGTCTTTTTTTTTTTAATTATTATTCCCAAACCAATGTAACATGACCTTTGAATAGCAGCAAGTGAATTATTACTTCAGCCGACAGTTTAAGAACAGTCATTTGCTGTTGTGAGTAGCTGCTTTAGTAGATCCACATAATTTGAAGAACTAGAGATACTTTATATAGTTATAGGATACAGCTGGTACATTCTTGTATTAAACTATTACTGTTGTCCCATCTTGTGTATGCCTATGTACACCTTTGTCCTCACCCATTAAAGGGCCCCTCACCAGGCCCCATAGCAAATTTTGGTTATACAGTGGAAGTTGTTACACGTCCTCTAGGGAGAGTTCTGCCGAAAAAAATTTTCAAGTCAGCTCATTAGTAACAGAGATAGAAATACTTGTCTAGCCTCTGCAAGCAAAATTCCTTCCCTGCGTTCTCCCATACCGGACCTCACGGATCGTGTGATGCACACATCACAGGCCCCTCCATTTTTTAATTTTTTTTTCTCCGGTGCTGCGCACTACCGCTGACTGCTTTGTATGTCTTGAAGAGTCGTTCGAGTAGCATTTGACAGAATTCGACAGATGGTAAGCGTGATCTTCATTAGCTAGAGTTGGCACATGACACATCGCTTCGGCAAGTTCGGGGTGCGATCATTACACGTGAAAATTAAAAAATCATTTTGACGACAAAATTCAGGGGTGCGATCACTATGCGAGTGCGATTATGCAAGTAAATACGGTACTAAGGCAATAATAATAATAATATAATATTTGGGGTTTTACGTGCCAAAACCACTTTCTGATTATGAGGCACGCCGTAGTGGAGGACTCCGGAAATTTTGACCACCTGGGGTTCTTTAACGTGCACCTAAATCTAAGCACACGGGTGTTTTCGCATTTCGCCCCCATCGAAAGGTACTAAGGCAGAACAAGCAGATCGCAGAGCATAATCGAGCGCTGGAGCATGTTAGAAAATTGTGTACTTTCATTGTCTGTGCGCGCGACTGCACGACGTAGGAACACGCAGGCAAAAGGGAAGTGTATCTCTCTTTCTGCGGTGCGAAGTAAACCAAGAACACGCAGACATTAGACATTAGGTGTTTTATTATTTATCTAAACTTTCAATCGTCTACTGAGGCAACAGATGACAGAAATAACATATGATGACTTGAATAATTCTCGAAGTCACATGTCAACACGAGCGACGCGACAGCAGTGCGATATACGTAGGTGCACTTGTGCAATGTATGTCGACTCTCCGGCTGGGAGCGGGGCGGCGCGTAGCGATGCAATTCTTTGCAAACATGATCATTAGCACGCATTGTATGCTCTGCGTTTGCCAGCTCAAAATGGCCAGACCTGGCGAGAGGTCCTTTAAGGAAAATAAGGGGAGGGACGGAGAGGAGGCATGCACACTTTTGTTCTATGAAAGACAGTGATTGGCTAGTTGGATGGCAATTGAATGCCCCGCTGCAGTTGTCACAAAGTGCTGGCACCTAACTAAACCAACATTAAACAAGGAAGCACACAGCCCCATTCCAAGAATCACATCCTTTCATTTCACAGTGACTGTCAGCTCACTACTTTACTTGCACACAAGGGTCCTTTTCTTTTCACATTCTGTATATCCTTCAGCAAACTTCAATAGCCATCATTCATTACACGCTGACTAGTCTCCTTCTGTAATTTCAATGAAGAAAAAAAAAAAAAAGGCGTGGGCGCACGCACCTTGTCAGCTGAGCCTGTAGCCAGAATGAACTCGCTGTAGGGGTTGAAAGAGAGGCAGTTCACCTCAGCTGTGTGCGCATCAACTGTATGGCTTGGCTTGTTTGTGTTGTTTGAGCGGGTGTCCCAGCTGGAAAGACGTGAGGCACTCAGTACGCATAGGGATACCTCAAATAGCGCAAGATGCTCAACTACTTTCACAGTCACCACTCTCGTACTGCTCTACTTCACTGCACGGCAGAATGCAATCCTGGTCAAGCCAAGATGAATATAACAATCCATTTCATACTTAGCATGCAACAGCGTGGCAGCTGTGCAAGTAGTATGGCTATAGAAGTTTCACTACATGAAATTCACTGTTTATTTATTATTTATTTTTCAAGTACTGCAGCCCTATCCAGGGCTACTGCTGGAGTGGGATACAAGTACATACAGGCACAAAGGAAAAAACAAGTACTAGTGCAGAATAAATAAGCAGTACAGTAAACTTAGACATGGGTTGGTATACTGTACCGAGATGCACAATATCATCAGGGTGCCTCTAAAAAATCAGATGGTAGCAGTGCAAGACCAAAACTGGATAACATGCAACAGAATTCGAGAACTCGTGGGGAATATGCATGTTTGAAGTTGAAAGCGAGTGCAAAGAAAGCCTTGAGGTTGTTACCGTGGCATCTTCTAGTTGAAAAAACAGAGATGTGACATAATCATCAGCAGATAGTTGACAAAATGAATGAACATGGGGGTGTAGCAATTTCATAGAATCAACGTGCCTCCTGGTGTTCAGTAGAAGCAAATTCAAAGAATTCATGGAGAAATAAGGGCGAAAATTTTGAACCATAGTGATGACAAATGAAACTAACAGTTGTTTTTTGATCTGCAACACTTTCCACAGAGCCAGTTGATATACCACAACTTGTGAATGTAAAGTAACATAAAATCTGTAATGGAGAATAAAATCTGTAATCTTATTTATGCAGCTTTGCGATTCCGGTATGCAATACACTATATTTTGGTCGTTAGTGGTGTACTGGCCGTTAGTAGCATAAATTAGTCACTCCGCTCATTTGGTCTGGTAGATAACTTCAGACCTCTTACTGCGTAACGCAAAAATATGAGATTTAATGTTACGTCAAATTACATGGTGTGTAGACTACAATAGAACCTCATTAATACGTCTTGAAAAAAAAAAGCAGGGACAAAACTTACTAACCGAAAAACATACGATCCAAAGTGATTAAAAAATTTGACGCTCTACTGTAGTTGACATCTAAGTAGTGTAAAGCGCTGCACAAATCGTTGCACAATGGTACGAGACGTGCATTGAGCTGGTATGGCTTCGGTGGCCCGAAGTAAGCTTTGTTGTTTTTCTATTGCATAGCGTTTTCAGATGGCAATGAAAAACAATCAGGCTGCTGAGCAACGCCAGATGCTACCAAAATGAAATGTGACACTCACATCGCACCGCCTGCGGCAGGGAACAACGGCACTACCTACGGCACTATGCACTGTAAAAAAGATAGGTGAATACACTTATTGCAATAGGTTTGGCGGTGATAGCTGTGAATGCGGCACGCAATGACCCGGGAGGAGATTTGCTGATACCGGAATAAGAAACTGAGTGAGCACCAACGTTTTCACGTGAAACAGCCGGGCGAGTATTGTATGGAAGTTGATGCGGCATGCAACTACTGTTCTCTACCGTGCGTGCCATGCGCCTTTTTTTTTTTTTTTTTTGCTTACATAGGATCTAGCAGCCGGAACACGGATAAGATCGCAGTCCACAGCTGAGAACAACAGCACGTTTGGGTTATCACCTATAAAAAACCCCACTATGCTTCTAACGGCACCACGCAGTGTGAAACAGATAGGCAAAGATGCTTATCGCAACAAGACATGTGAATGCGGCGTGCAATGAACCTGGAGAAGATTTGCTGGTACCGGAATAAGAAACGGAGTGCGTGCAAGCGTTTTCACATGAGACAGCCGGGCGAGTATTGCAGTGAAGCTGCCACGGCAGGTGGCATATACTGTTCTTGACCACACACGCCTCGCGCATTGTCTTGTTTACATGGGATCTAGAGGCTGGAAAACGTAACTTACGAACACAGTTTGACGATTTACTAAACGTTGGTGCTGAAAAATCGTGCTTTCCAGGAATGTATGAACCAGTAAACAATACATGTAACTCTGTTGGGTCATTTTTGGAGTTCTCGATCACGAATGTTGGCACTGGGAAATTGTATGTAATGGGATCATATCAATGAGGCTCTACTGTATATCTTTTGTATTTGACACACTACTTTTTGGTCACGAATGCAACAGCAAGACTCCCTGGCCTTCAGTGTTGCCTGTTACCTGTATGAACTGGAAAATAATGCAGACATGTACAGTCACCGTTCATAATTAGGACATGTTCGATTATTCAGACAGCTTTGCAGCATCGACAATGACCCGACTTAATGTGTAAGGGAGACCAACATTTCAGACACCTTATAGCGTGCTGTGCAATAATTTGGACTACGACTGCACAACCGTGTGCTAATTTGTCAACCAAGTCAATCAGAAAGACTGTATTCGAATATATGTCAACCTTTTTTTTTTCCGGAAATGTTACCTATAATTATCTATCGACCTATATCCGTGACCAAAGAATCTCGACCTATATTCGTGATCAAGGCTAGCGAAGTACTGAGCTAATGGAGTTCCAATGCAGTACAGAGCCACCGCTGGAGCTGCGAAGGCCAAGTCCACAAACCAAAACACCCTGCCATGCATGTTGATATCATACATCGAAGCTGCAGTCACGCAAATCACAAATCACCTTATTTACTCCATTCTAATGTGCACAGATTGTAATGCACACCCGTACACTACTGCGTACCCGTACAGTACAGTCCCAACTAAATAGCATGGTGTCACACATGCACAAGCAAAGATGAACACCTCTCACTCGATGACCGCGGAAACTTGCTGTCAAAACGTTGGAGCGAGGAAGCGCGGTAGCAGCTGCCTCTCGCTTCAATTCGAACTATAAGTGGCGAAAACACAGTGCGCAGCGGGCTCTGTCCCCGTCGCAGATCACTTTCAAGATAGGGCCGAGGCACCCGTATCGCCAAAGTGGGTCGTCACAAATACGTCCTGCTTCGGTCCACTGTGTTGCTTTGCTGGCGAAAACCATCTGCTTCAGTTTGCGCCAATCCCACCTTGCAAGCTTCGGGTACTCCGGACATCGTTGATATGGCCTGCTTTCCGTCCGTCTCCACACACACAATCACTTTCTTTTTAAACGCGGCATCATGATGAACTCTGGAAACGCAGGAAACGGGAAGACAGACGGTGGACTAATGCCTAAGCACACGTATTACAGCATATGGAAGACGCTATGGCAGCTAGGCTCAAAGTAGGCACGAGGCGGCCATTTTGAAATGCCAATGGTGATACAGTAACGCAGATTTAGGGTCATAATTGATTCAACGTGCCAATAAGAGTGACCAGGAAGATTTCCAGCACCTTCTAACAACGCATTTTTCAAACTCTACATACCTAATGCGTTATTTTTTCTTGAGTTCCCCATTATTATTGTGCTACTATCCCTTAAATACTGTTGTGTTATAGCCAAATATGTCCCACTCGCTCTGCAATTCTATTGATTATATTTTACTTTGTGAAAGTTTCTTGTTCACTGACCTCTCGCTTTCAAAAGCATTTGGTCTGTCCTTTGTACAATTTTAACACCACATTACTGTATGTTAGTGCATGTCTTACACTGTATTTTTTGTATATGTATTCACATATGCATTCTAATTATTGTACAATCTTTTGAGTGTACTCTCCCCCCTTACACAATGCCTCTAGGGGCCTGCAAGGTATGCTTAAATAAATAAATTCTAATGGGTTAAGCCATACGCGAATATTTTTTTTTTATTTCTTAAACAGCACAATATATGGAGGCCGATATATATTTGTGCTCGACCTATTTTCGAGTAAATACGGTAGTGAGATTTTGCTCTTGATATGCCGCAAACACATACTGAAACCAGCGAAGCCTAGCCAACAGCTAAACCGCAGTCGTAAGTCAAGTCCCAAGTCGTGTAAAGGCTGCATTTGCAATTGACACAATCTGCTGTGCAAGTTCCCTTATGCACACCCAGAGTTTGTTAATTTAAGTGTTAAATAATGACACGGTCCCAAACAACTTCTTCAAGCAGTTTCAAGTGGTGGCAACTCTACCCTAAATGGCTGCGCCAACAGCGGCGATGAAGGAAGTGGCAGACAATGAATGTCGCAAAAGAATGTGCTACCACTCAGCTGTCACAGCGTGGTTGACTTTTGTTCTGTTGTCGGGGGATGACGATTCGGTGGATGCATTGACAGTACTTTCATCTTTATGTAGTGACAGTGTGACAATGGTCGAGACTTTAGCAGTGATGCCTTCTGCTAGATTCTGTTATGCTTATCATCTACCGTTCACAACCAGCCAATCCCAATTAATGTGGGCAGAGTGTTCCTCTGACCACTGACTGACGAAGTGCGAAAAGCACGCAAAGCAATAACACAAGAAAATAAGTCGCAACGAGCAGTGCATGCAGCAAGTTGCGTTACGAGTTGTGTCAACTGTATAAGAGTAAAGAATAACTAGAAGTACTTACATCATCAGTTTCTGGTCATCTGCTACTGATCCAAAAAGGCTCTCGTGGAGAAGGTGCCATGCCACATCCTGAGCGCACACACAATGGATAAGAAAGAACCAACCAATATGAGAACAGATTCACTAAAACCCCCTCTTCTTAACCAAATCAGCAAAAGCAGACAGCCCACTCACTTCAACAACGGCGGTGTGTCCAGTGAAGATGGTTTTAGCGTCAACCACTTTATTCTCTTTTGGAGTAGCATTGATGTCCCAGAGACAAATGGTCTGAAAAACGAAATGGCACATTGCGCAATACTGCTCTTAACGACCTTTTGGTGAATTGCAATTGCACTTTTGAAGCATGAACAGAGCAACATTTTTACTCTCTAGGAACAAGGCCATTCTAGCGGCAGACTGGGGATTGGGAAGCGCCCACACATTCCAATGGCCGACCATGAGTACTTGTCAAAAAGAGATCCCTCCTGTGGGGCTCCTGAAGCTGCTCTATCAAAATTCATGAAGCATGGAACTTTACCGAGAGACTTAGGAATAGAACTAGCATACGTACTCTGTTGCTGCCTTGATCTAGTAGCAGTGCTTGCATTCCAATTGTGCATTTGGAGGTGCTATGCTCTCCCAGAGTCGCCTTACATTGGAATTTGCCATTAGATACTGCTGTCTGTTGTTATTACTATTTGCTAGCATCCTAGTTGGCCCATTTGGTAGTGCGACTATACCAGAAAAACAGTGGTACTGGGTTTCATCCCAAGACCAGGAAGAATTTTTTTCTTCAAAGTTTATATTCCGAGGAACTTTAATGGTTTTCCTCTATAAACTCACTTTCAGCTGCAAACATGTGACAAAAGTGACCCAAAATGCAATTGGCTACCGCGAATGGGTACTTCCATGCTTCTCAATTTCTTTTCTTCCCATTTTTCTAAGGTAAAATTTGTGCGCACATAAAACACATAGCAAAATAAAGTATTGTATTCAACTCACGTGGTCATCTGAGGCACTCAAGAGGTGGCCATTGAGATTAGGGTTCCAAGAAAGACCGTATCTGTCATGAAAATTACAAAATAAACTCGGGTTAATATTAGGTGTGCAAATCCACCCACACACACACACACAAACAAAACAGCACAGTTCTGTACAAATCGCAGAGCAACTCGGACTATAGCTGAAGAACATAGCGCTGTGATTCTGTGCACGTCTTATACAAGGGGGTACAAAAAAAAAAAGAGGAATACTTGTTAAAAGACTAGGTATTTGTCTTTTCTTACAAAACAACCTTATTACCTTTAAAGTACTCTCCATTATACTTAACACCTTGGTCCAATCTGCGACTCTATTCTTGGAAATATTTTTAATATAGTCTGTTTCGATGGCCATTTGTCTTTTTCTTCACCTTTTCTACGTCATGAAATCGTAGTCCTTTCGTGTTCTTCATTCGAGGCAAAAAAAAAAAAAAAGTTGCACGGAGTGAAGTCAGGTGAGTAAGGGGCGTGGGGCAACAGTGCTATATTTTGCCATGAACTGGGGCACTGAGATCGCTACGTGACCTGGTACGTTGTCGTGGTGGAAAAACCAGTCTCACGAGTGCCACAAATCAGGCTTTTTGTTCCACACTGTTACACAATCTTTTCAGTACCTCTAAATAAAAAGCTTGATTAACGGTCTGACCTAGTAGAATGAACTCCAAGTGCACTATCCCCCTCACATAAAAAACAAAACATATGAGCATGGTTTTCATATTTGACTTCGCTTGACGTGCTTTCTTTGGGCAAGGTGACAATGGCATTATCCGCTGGCTTGATTGACGTTTGGTTTTGGGGTCATAAGAATAGCACCATGTCTTGACGCCACTAATAACCTTGGAAAGAAAGTCTCGGTGGCTTTGAAGCTATTCTTTCAAAGCGTGGCATGTTTCTACTCAATCTTTTAGCTGGTCTGTCTGAATTCCAGGCACAAATTTCACAGCAACTCTTTTCACTGCCAAATCATCGGTTAAAATTTACTGAACCGAGCTCAAAAATGGTCCGTATAGGTTCTCCAGCTCTTCAATGGTCCATCGTCGATCTTCAAGCCCAAGTGCATAAATCTTTTAGACATTTTCACCCGTTCATGAAGTTGATGGACATTTAGAACGAATTTGTCACAAATCAATGTTTTTATTCTTTTTTAAGCACGAAGGCCACCTGTACACTAGAGTTTTTTTTCATAGCACCGTCCTTGCAAGCAGTGTTTACCGTCTTCACAGTTTCTGCAACATTTCTCCCAGGCAAGAAACTAAATTTCATAGCTGCGCGCTGTTCCCTCAAATCGGCCATCACGACGAACTAGGAGTGCGCGAAACTACTTTCACGCAAAAAAATCACTGTACCCGGAGAAAACCTTGCCGGAAGATGCCACTGGGCGCAACGATCTCAAAACAAGTTGCCCAATGCTTGCCTAGTGGAAGAAATGTGTACGACAGCTCCGTCCAGCGCAGTGCTATTCCAGTTTCTTATAGGTGCCCCCCATATCTCGTGAGGTAACCAAACACATACATTGAAGTGCCATGCAAGCACCATGCAAAATCTCAAGAAAAGATAAGTAGACTGTTTCTTTAGGGCCTGAGGGACCCTTTAAGGGCCCCTCGCCATGCCACCCAGCAAATTTTGGTTATACACTGGAAGTTATGCGCCCTCTAGGGAGTGTTCTACCACAATGACTTTTCTTAATTAGTTCATTAATAGCAGAGATAGAAATACCTGAAGCGCCGTGAACCCATGATTTCAGGAGGCAAGCGTCACTGCCAACATAGACACTCTCAATTTGCCCCCTCTAGCCTCCTCAAGCGAAATTCCATCCCTGTGTTCTCCCACACCCGAGCCGGAGGGTCACATAACGAATACGTCACGGGCACAGCCTTCTTATTCTCGTTCTCCCTCTAGCATTTTCACTGAGCGTCGCCCTTCCAGCGATGGTCTCGTGTGTGACCTGTTGCGTTTGTCTCGTCTGTGAAGCAGCTGACATTGCGTGCTCTGTACGAGAGCAGCTGCTTAGCGGTATAAGTCAATGCCACAATCTCGAGCCCTGAGGCAGGTGCGAAAAGATGAAAGAGCATAATCCTGGCGCTGGAACACAGTAGAAAATGACAGTTTCGTTGCATGCGTGCAAGACTGCACTACCTGGTAATAAGCAGACGAAACAGAAGTACATCTTGTTTGCTATGGTATGAAGTGAAACGAAAACACGCAGCCATTCATTCTGTATGTTTTATTATTTCTCTATCATTCACCTATAGAAGCAACAGATTAAACAAATAGATCATGTTGCCTAGAATAATTCTCAAACTCATATGTCACTATGAGTGGCACCACAACACTGCCGTGTACGTAGGCACACTTGCACGATTGATGTCAACTGTCCAGCTAGGAGCACAGCACCCGCGAGGAGATGGGAAAATAGCATTTGGTTTGAAATTTTAAGCTCTTTCTGCGGCGCCTAGGGATGCAATACTTAGCACACACACACACGTTAGCTTGCATTTTATGTACTGCGCTTGTTGGCTCACAATGGTCAGACCTGGTGAGAGGCCCTTTAAGTGAACTGACCGCAGAAGTGTCGGGCCCACAGACCTGTGAGGATCGCGGCATTTCGTCACAAATGACCGCGTGGTACACACTCGCACAAAATGCGACAACTTATCAAGAACAAGTAAAAACTAAACACGCCTCTGCTCTTGCATAAAAGCTTTGTTTAAGATCCTATTACGTGAAATAACACGTAGAGTATCTCTTAGGTGCCATACACGAAACCTCTAGAAATTGGCAACTAAGCTCCGGAGCACCCACTCGTTCCATTGTGCTCCGCAGTCGAAACCTGCGATAACGAAATCCCGTGACTAGTAAATTCTCGCGACGAGATATTTTCGTATTACCGGAGAAAGCCCATAGGATTCAATGCATTTTGTGCTTCTCGGCAATCAAATATTGCTTTACTATAATCCCGCATCAACGAAATTCTCCGGAAAATAACTCTGCATATTACCTACTCATGCAAGGCCAGCAGGGCCCAAAATGTGCTAAAATGCTATTGTTTTGCACTAAAACTGCATGAAATAACACCACATTACACTTGCATGGATGCGGCCATTTTTGTTTACAAAAATAACCAAGCGCCGGAAGCGATCAAGCCGGAAGCACGTCACAGCCGCCATTTTGTTCACTGATCGCCGGTTGAAGCGGCACACACGAGGCTACAGACAGGCGACGGCGGTTTTTGCACACCTAGTTCAGTGCGTAGCAATAAAAATGTAGCAAGAACAAGGAAATCCCCGTGCCACTGGCGTGGAATTGTCTATGGCACTTGAGATGGCAGTAGCAGCATAGAGTGCGACGGATTGAGCCGTGATTAAGTGATTGTCCGGGAATACGCATTCCTAGTTTCAAGAACGCTGGTTTGGTGCAACCCGACAGATATTGCGTGTGGATTCGACGCCGGACGTAAATTTGCGCTAAAGGGCCGTAATCTCGACCGACTTCCTTCAGGTACACGAGATACGATCACTTTTGTGGTCAGCACCAGACGTGTCGGCGTCCGGGGCGTGCACTGGAGAAACGCTGCTGCATGCGTGGAGCAGTGTTGCTCTGCGTTCAGTGCCGAGTTACGCAAAAGTGATCGTATATCTGAAAGCAACTGACCAAGAATACTGCTCCACGGCAGCAGTGCTTCCACTGCTGATCGACGCATGCGGCGCACTTTGTACTGTTGGCAACGTGGTTCTATATCCTCGAGCAAGCTTGCCAAAGTAGGCTTACGAAATTTTGACAGTAAAGTTTTATTCTGCGACGCATTACCTCTGTGCTGTCTCATTTCACAACAAAATTCTCGTGAAAGCGAATTTTTTCGCATTCTCAGCCACTTTATTGTGTGGTTCAACTGTATCTTGAAGCTTACATCAAAGTTGGTCATACATTACCTGAGTTTTGTCAAGGGTGCCGAATGTGCTGGGACACCGAATAGTAAATCAGCGCGTATAGGTGCACCAAAACCAAACACAATAGGCGCTCAGGTACACCATGACAAAGAAGGCACAACTAGAAGTACGGGTGTGCTACGACAGCTGTGCTTGCAGAGAGCTTTTCTACTCGTACAATGCATTTTGCACTGCGTTCCACTGCATGCAATGTTTCCGCTTGATAAAAAGGAAACGTGTAAAAATGTAATTTCTGGGAAAAAGAATATTAAAAAATTGCAGTCAAGTTGCAAGCACCAGACCCCAGTTACTACCCGACGTGCCCAGAAATACGCAACGTCGTTTATGTTGCAGTAGCGTGACTGAAAAACAAGCAGGAAGCGGGGGCGGGTAGTGGAGATGGTGTTACTTTTAAACATCGAGAGGCTTTAGTTAGGCCTAGCTGCATTTTGCTATCAAGCTTCTTGCTGTTTGGTGCCGCATTTTTCATTTAAAGGATTCGCCGCTGTCTGCAATGGCACTAACTCTGCCTTTGTCATCCTCACCGATGGCGTCAAAGTGCAAAAAGCACGGCAAGAGTCTAATGCATAATGCTGGTTCCCAAAAGCGGTGTTTAGGAGTCAAACATACACACTGTATTGCAGTGAAGCATAACAAGAGTGAAAAGGATCCACAGTCACGTGGCTTAAAATGTGTTCCTGCACCCACCGTCTCCTATCACAGTACCAGCACCAAGACACCTAATACTACTATTGGCAGGATTCTAAGCTGTTTCGGATGTGGCTGTGGTAATTTGAGCCCGTGAAGGCTGTTAAAGGCATGCATTCGTTTTCTTTTTCTTGGGGGAGGGGAGGCTGCCCAATTTCTCAGACGTTTTCACAGTCCCTAGATAGTCCAAAAAATGAGACGTAGACTGTATGTTGTATGCTGAACTGTTAATCAGCATACTGGACTGTGCTTTCACTGTTTGTAATGCATAAAACTGCCATGCTCACCCTTCCTTCTGATGACCGCGAAGTCTGAGATCAGGACTACATTCACCGTTGGGATCTGGGACAAAAAAAGGATGCATAAAAATATTGAACGAAGCAAGATACACTAATGTCAATATCATTGGGGAAAAAGGCAACGTCACAAGAAAAAGAAAAAGAAAAAGAAAAAGAAACAAAGGTTTAATATAAAAGGCTTATCTACACTCTCGGTAAACTCATTCATCTCTCATTTAAACATACTGAGCCAGATGTCCATGAGAATTATGAAGTTTCATTTAGGTTCACTAACTAAATGGCTCCTTTACAAAAGGGTGAAAACAAGAAATTTTCACACTGCATGCAATATATTTCCCTAGCAGTCACAGCGCAAATACGTGTTCTGACAGCAAAACACTTTTGTGCAAGAGGAAGAAAATGAGATAGGGTGCCAGACCAGGCTTTGAGGGGTGCTTAGTGTAGTCGAAGATTAACACATCGCTCGAGGGGGTCTTCGTGGCGATGATGCACGGGTTTTGCGGCATGAAGCGCGCTCTGTTGACTTCCCCCTCGTGGTTGATCTTGATTTCAATATCAATCTTCCCACTGACAGATCCAAAACCACCGAACTCTGAAACAAGGAGACAGAGAAATGCACAATGTTATAACAGAAAGCTCCCTTGCACTAACAACTTGGTTCTAATTGCATGCCACTACCAATCTCTTCCCTCAGTGTCAACAGCCATGGGGTCTTAACCTCTACAAGCACTTGATGCAAATATGAATTTCAGACTTTATTTATTGCTAAAAATACAGAAAATTACATGTGTGTAGTATACATAAGGAGGTCCCATAGTCGAAGACTGTACTGGGACCTCCAAAAACTATGTACAAACGCAATACAAACTAGGGAAACCTAGATGTTGACATCATGTGAAGTCTGAAGACAACATCCCAGCAAAGTTTGATATTTTCTTTGACAGAAGCTCTACATGCTTTGCACATAATTAAACACATGCTTGAATGTTTGGCTGCATTCATTCATGCACACAAAATGCGATGCCCAATTTTGCAACAAGATCTTCCAACCATCTAAAACATGCAATATGTTCCATCTTCCAAGCCAAAGCAATGCAATGGGAAGTAATGCAAGAATTACAATTATTTGTTTTTTGCACTTTATGCCTGTTGCTACTGTTACACATAGGGCACACAAGTTTTTGAAAGGCAGCCAGAATGCATTTGATCACTTTTTACTAAGCAATTACTTTAAAGTGCAATTTACTATTTCTTCCTAAACTACCATATATTGACGATTATAAGTCAACATTTTTGCCATTAAATGACTTTCCAAAGTTCGGGGGTCAACCTATAATCAGAGTCGACCTATACGCAGAATCGCAAGGTCCAAAGTAGTTTCAATCGAGCTGCAGGCAGTATCACACGCCGTGCGCACGTAATTCCACAATAGCTATCAAACACTGTGCGAAAGCGGGCTGCTTAAAAAGAGGAATTTATCTTACAAAATGCCCATTGTTTTTGTTTTCATACAATAGAAACAGTTTGTTGACAAAACATGGGCATTCAACGAAACAGCTAGCAGCGCCATGTGGGCTGGCAACACTTCACGGGGAACTAAACCACCTGACCGGTCACATGCACCCACAAATATCTGTGTTTTTCCACTCTTTGCATGCCTGTTCACCATTTCCGCGTTTCGCTTCGCTTGCGAACAGTGGTGTGCGCGATTTGTGTCGCTGCCCACAGATGCAAAGATGCTGCTAGATCATTGGCTGAAAATGAAATGCGTGATTTACGTTCACAGAATATTGTGAGTACTGCAAAAAAAACTATGGCATTACGTTTTACAACCACTGTAAGTATTGCTTGATTATCACACCACCACGGGTGAGGTTTTGCAACCATGGGAATGACACAACAACATAGCAAGCATACGCCGTGCCAACAGCCTCGCGCAACCACAAAAGTGACACCACGGCCTCTGAGATTGTGCCACATGCAGCCCAATCGCAGAAGCTATGGGAACGCCATCAACAAGCAGAGCAAGCTTAGCAACCATGGCACATCGACTCCTGTTGTGTTGCTGTTGGTGCCACCCTACGATTTCATGAGATAGTTTAATGTGGCATTGAGAGCTGTAAAAACTTGAATGCAACTCTCATTTCGTTTGTATATTGATAACTTCAGTTTACATGTGTTGTTTATCACAACTTTTTTTTGCCCTCTGTTCTTTGACCATGCTGAGAATAGATCTAAAGCAAAAATGGTGGCTTGAAGAAACTTGCCAGGGCCCCTTAATGATATGCAAGCACACAGTTTTAGAAAAAGCTACTGTGGTGGCACAACGCAGGACCAGCTCTAGACAAGACTGCACAGTTTTGTAGCTACCATATTTACTCGATTCTAAGCACCCCCTTTTTTTTTCACGATCGCGATGCCCAAAGTGAGGGGGGGTGCTTAGATTCGAAAAATCTAGAATTACCCCCCCCCCTCCCTCTTTTCGCTGCGACATCACGACGAGATGGGTGCGAGAAATAAGATTTTATTTTGCAAACATTTAAAAGAAAAATTGGTGCAGAGTGTGAGCCCACCGCTTGTGTCGGATGCTCAGTCACTATCACTGCCACTGAAGTTCGTCGCACCGCTCGAACCGCCGCTCTTGGTATCCCACAGGAGGTCGTCGTCCATTCCGTCGAAGTGGTTTGTGATCGAGCACTTCTTAAATGATTTGACCACAACGTTCAGTTGGACCCGCTTCCAAGCGTCCGAAATCCACTTTGCGATGGTTGATGGCTACGCTTTCTGCAGCTTTCACCGTACAGTCGTACAGTCCGGCTGTACGGCGTAGTCGCGCTGTGGCCGCCGTGCCACCTCGGGACTCCGACGGCTCCGGCTCGATGACGGAGTGAGCAAGCACGGTTGGCGCTCTTGGCTACGCGCTCTTCCTAACAAATAGGGGGGGTGCTTAGATTCGCATGCAAACTTTTTTCCGAATTTTCTCGCGAAAATAGAGGGGGGGTGCTTAGAATCGCAAAAATACGGTACATCGCAAGGATTTTCACATGCCTGACAAGGTCACCGTTTCAATGCAGATACTAATCCTTCCCTCTACTGCTACAATTTCACACCAGAACAAGAACTGTCTTACCTCCTTTCTCGCTATCGTAGTGAGTTGCATCAAATTGAGCATCTTCACTTGGCAATTGTACGCTTGCTATGAGCAGGTGGTTCTGTTCATCAGATCTGATGAGCGGGAGATATTGCACGTCAAAAAGTCATTTTCAAGCTTCAAAAGTAGTGGCATTCAAGATTCTCGCTAAAGAAGGAAAAAAAAGACTTACGTGTGTGTCCCCAGAATGAGCCTGTGGATGCTGTAGTCCCTTCCCTCAGGGCTGAGTAGGAAAAAGAAACAGAGCCTGTTAGCCACTCTAAGGAAACAATTTCAGGTCTGATAGAATGCACAACATGGCTACTGAACATGTCCATCCATTATGTAAGCCAGGTAACTGGCACCATCATGCATAGGGTATCAAGCAGCTGAAACAAACAAACCAAGGTGGACGTGTCGAGTGACAAAAGTGATTTTGTCGACTGCTACCAATAGGGGACAAACTACATTATCAAGAAGGCAATGAAGCAGCCAGAGAGTGGAAATTAGGCAGGCATCAGGAAGGTGAAAACAAGCTGTAAGATACCTGAACTGGTGTCAAAACTTCCATGAGAAGACTGAATTTCTTATGTTTTTGCTGACAGGCACTAAAACTGAAGAAGTGTGTTCTTTCCATATTGTTACATCTCAACACCACCAAGGGTGTTAATTGAACGTAAGCCACATGTCGAACCACCGTACCTCCTATCCAGACGTCAATGCGGTGTGGACTATGACTAAAAGCGCTCACTCCACCATTATCTGGAAAACTGAGAAAAGGATGAAAGCGAGGGAACCACAACAACATATTGAGAAGCGCAGTAATTGAACGTTTGCCACATGTCAAATCACCACACCTCTTATCCAGACGACAACGCAGCATGGGCACTGATAGTTGAAGTGCACTCACCCCAACATTACCTGGAAACCTGAGCAAAGGATGAAAGGGAGGAAACCCCGACAACGTAGTGAGAAGTGCAGTAATTAGATGAGACAAATCACCACCCATCCCTCGGCACTTATCCAGCCGTCAAGACATCGTGTACACTGGCCGTTGCAGGGTTCTATGAAAGGCCCTCAGCCCGCCCTTCACCTGGCAGCCAGAACAAAGAAGGGGGGGGAGGGGGTAACGGCAAACTAGCTGTCGCCAGTCTATTTCTTTCCACAGATGCCAAACCAGTTCCTTCGGAGGTGGAGTTACGGCGGGTTATGACGAGCATGGGGCGTGGTATTGCCACGCCCATGCTCGACGATGGCGATTTGCTGATGGAGAGTCTTCAGAGTCCCTAGTCGACTCGCCTAAGGAAGACGACGGCATTAAAACAGACTTTTTGAGAGTCAGGACAGGGTGTCCTGATGTGAACCGAGACGTTTAACTAGCTCCTGCATGGAGTGGACTTTCATACTGGAGCCGTGTCACTAAGCTAAATAAACCCTTTTTCCTTCATTTTCTACAACATGACGTAGTAGTCGATGGGCTTGGTGGATTCCATGCCCTGACCGCCACCTTAGCTGCAACAATATGTACTGCAAAGTATTTGAATCCGCATACCAGGCTGCAGAATTCTTTTTCTCAGATCTTCAGTCCCACAAACTGCGAATTAAAGACTCACTCACTATTGAAGCAGAGTACATAGGGGCATTATTGTGGTGCAGAAACCAATTCCCCTCTTACAACAAATGTGGTCGCTTCAGGACCTCCATGTAAAAAACTGCACTGTCAGTCTGGCCTTTGGGTACAAAGTGATGGTGTATAATCTTATGCCAGTTAATAAACACAATCAACATTGCCAATTTTTTTCTTTGTTATTCCGTGCTTTTTTATGGCCTTGGCTCATCTGTTTTCCACTCCTTTGTCAGTGACTTAAGCTCGATGCTGTATTAATAAATTTACGTTTCATCATTCGTGAAGTTGCTTTGCAAGGATTTATTGCTGTTGTCTGAAGCTTACAAATCAATGCAACATTCATTTTGTCACAACTTTTACTCAGTAGTCTGCAGTTTCAGCACCATCTTGGCGCAACCCTTCTTCATTTACAAGTTTTCACTCAAAATCCCGTGAATGGATGACTTTCCTAAATCAAGTGCTTGTGAAGTCATTCTAAACATCATTCAACAGTCAACGCGCAGACGAGAATCCCACAATTTATGTTTTCATCTTTACACGAGGTCGAGGGATTTCCTGATGTTTTGTCCTTGAGCTCTTCACAGTATTCCAAATGCTGGACTCATTAGAGCACAATTCTTTCCTCTATGGCATCCTTTCCGTGGGCCTGTTAGAACATTTGATGAATCTCTGCACCATTCTTGCTTAATTTCACAAGAAGTTTGACAATGATCCTTTTGTTCTATCTGTTCAGTGATCTCTATTTCAACAGATGGGTCGCACAAAAAGTGTACACATAAAATTCTGCTTTGTCAAACAACAGTTCAGCTCATACTATAGGTCAACTGGGTCCTTTTGACTGGAGAAAGCAATACAGCAGCAGTGCTAGACCTTCATCTTCTTGGTGACTCACCACAAGAACATTTAGGAAGTCATAGGCTGGCACAATAGGAAGATACTCACTCACCAACATTGGTGCTAGTGAGCGAGTATGCCATCCTATAGCCTAAGTGCAGAAGGACAGAAGCACAACACACTATTTTAAGTAAACACAAAAACTTATTCGGTGAAATTTTTTAAGGCATCATTGCCTTGAAACAAATACATGCACCGTATAATTCAAACAACAAGCTTTACACCCCTGCTATGGCAAAAGAAATCAGAAGAAATTACAATGAGAAACAGAGCATCACAGCAGGAATCTCATGAGATGGTTTCATGGTTAGCAATGGCATTCTTGTCGCTGCAAGCTGCAAAAAAGAAAGGCAAGAGGAAAATCCAAACTATTGCCTTCTGCTTGCATCAGTCATTAATCTGCCCATGTGCAAAAACTTGTTCAGGGCACTTACCGAGTCACGTCTGGGAGCCACTGGGCCGTTAGGCTGGGCCACTCCAGCGCGTGCGTCATTACGAGGTCATAGAGAAAAGGAGTGTTCTTCTTCCATATCTTGTACTCCTCATTGATCACTCTCTCTTCAACTGCACACATAGCACACTGTTAGCAACCTCAACTAAGACACCCAAGATGCAACAATAAGTACAGCAGTTGAGTTTATAGGAAGCAAAATCATGAATGATTGCCCTAGGCTATTCTAATCATGCTTTCACATGTAAATGCCACATTGCTTGTACGAGTTAATTCAAAGGCATCATCTGAATCACTGCGAAGGGGGCGTAATGAAAGGGCACCAATTACAATGGCCAGTCTAGCAATTTTAACAGTGCAATGCATTTTCAGTGGCACTAACAAATTTCATAAAGCTCGACATAACAGGGCAATCGAGTAATGAGCAGTGCACCAGGCCTTTATCATGACAACAGACTCCTAGTTCAGACATTGTGCTTGCATATGTTCAAAGCAGTGAAAGAATTTCTGTGAAGGTGACAACATTTCCCAACGTGTACTACGTACTCAACATTTTTTTGTTTTCACTAGCCGCACCGCAAAAAGTGACACCAAGCGAGTGACAGAAATAAACGAGAAAAAAGGCAGGGAGGTTAGCGAGACTAGGTCATGACGCACATCCGGTTTTCTACCCTGCACTGGGACGCGATTTTGTAATGATGCCTTTTTCCAATGCTAAAGCCTTTCGGCGCTTTTCCCATTCGTGAGTAGCCGCGTTTGATGCTCCACCTGAGGTGGAGTATCTCTAGACCACGACCTACTGAACTCCAGACCTGCACAGATATCTTTGCTCCAGCACGCCTGGTCTAGTTCGTGCCTTTTGCAGCTAGGGACAGAGTGTACAAGCAGAGTGGCGCTAGTTATAACCTGTTCACTGTCGTCTGCTTCTTCGACCTGTTCAGCGCTCGTGCTGCCATTTCGGCAGGAACAAAGTGCTTGTATTGGTGGTAAATGAATAAATTAACAAATATAAAAAGAAACCAAAAATTGGTGAATGCTTTGCGTTTCAATAGTGAAATTAGAGGAGAAAGAGCGGTGCAAGAAAGGTAAACAACAAGCATAGGCGGTAGCTGCAATGCTAGACGGCATAAATTTCCCTTTCCGAGCCTCCGTAAGAGACTGGCAGAATTGTTTCAAAAGATTCATAGGATAATCTAGCTTTTTTGAGTTGATTACAGATAGCCTAATGTCATAGATGGCATTAGGATTTACTGCTGTGTGCTGCAGTGAAAGGCAGATGAGCTGGTAAACGTATTCAAAAGTAAGTCCTGTGCTCGACATGCGCAATACGTTGATCGAGTCTGTTTCATGTAACAGTGACCATAGCTTGTTTTTAATGTTGTTGGATGTCTAGCTCAGCAGAAGGCTTGCAAAAGCGATCCCAGTGCTTTAAAACATGCTGTGCTGCAGGCCTTGTGCCACGGAACTCTTGTGCCACAAACTGCAAAGCTAGCTTTTCTGCATGGTACAGCGGCAGCATAATGGTGGTACGAAAGACAAGTACTCAGTGAAGCTGTAGGCATAATTCTCTTTTTGAACTTACGACGCATTCACAGACAACTTTTAGAAGTTAAAATGAGTAGTAATCGTTATGTCCTTGAATGTTACGGAGGTTTCCCGTTTCTAAAGAGGACAGAAGTGAACTTTACAACATACACAATGAAACTTGTGTACTTTACGAACTCTATAAACAATGCGGCTTATAGTAATGTGCATGATCTGTACGGCTTGCTACTGCCTGAAAAAGGCAATAGGAGCGACTACTTAACGCTATTTCAGGTCTGGAGTTCCAGTAGGTCGTGCTCTTGATCACTCACGAACGCGAAAGGCATTACCATCGGGAAAAGGCATCACTGGGCAACCAAAATGCCGCACTGAAACAACAGAGTAAAATTTCACACGACCTCCATTTATAATTGAGCTGTTCCGCTTAAAACACTAGGAAAACTACGTCACCGCCGAAGTTACGAAGCCGTTGCATGACGCAGTGCTACGTTAGAACTCACAGTGGGGACTACGCGAGTAATACTGTGAACCACCCAGAGAACGTAAACATGAGAGATAAATAGGAAACTGCCACTCCAGTCGGTTCCATTTGTGACAGATACGAAGCAGCATGGATGTTTCACCAATACTAAAACAAGATGAATAAGCACATAAAATGACGAGGGCGAATATGCAGGAAACTACGGTATCCCGAGAGTGAAGCCACGAGAGTTTAAAAGACAAACCACTACGGCCGACTAGGAGACGTGCTAAAGCAATGCACGAAACTGTACACCAACAACGACACGCGCACAATGCGGATTATGCCAGATACGCCAAGGATATCTGGCCGGCGTAGCCTAACATCTCCCAATGCCTCATAGATGCTGCATAAAACCTGTAACCATGATTTCTGGTTATTTTCGAGAGTGCGTATGAAAGTAACGATTCAAATATCGTACTCTTGGAGGGCAATAGCCTCAAACTTGAGCTACATGGCCTCCGCGCCACCACCTCGACCAGTCATCTTAAACACACACAGCTCATGGAGAAGAAGCTTGCAATGTTTTTTTAATGAACTCACCGGCGTCCTTGTCTGCCATTTCTGTGCCTCGAGATGCTGCTCAACAAAACAAACTGCGCTACAGTTGCTGATTAATGGTCCTAATTGTACCGACGAGTCCTTTTTTTGACAAGTTTTCAGTAGGCGCCGGTTTCTTGCAGCGAGACAATGCCGGCTGACATGCGCATACCCTCGCCGACTCGCGCCAAATCCGCCAACCAGTCACGAAATCCCATCCGCGATTGGCTAGTTGGCGCAATTACTGGCTCATCATACCAGTTAATGTGTTTTACGGGAAAATAAAGAAGTTATGTAATGTTATTTCCCAATATTCCGCGTTTGTCAGTGTCACTATTTTTTTGTTAGTACGACAACTACGACTAAAAAGATACAAGTGAATTTTTTACTACGGGCGAATGTCGGTCCGGACTCCGGTGTGTGCATGGTAGACGACGAAGGATGGGTTAGTCGCGCGGTGCTCGTTTTACGTCGTAAAATTCGGAAGGAAGGCTAACTGGTGACCAACTCCATGGCAGGCGAGGTACGACCCGTTCTTTTTGAGTCACCCTCGCAATCTCTGGTTCCCTGTAACCTCCCGATAGCATGCGTAGGAGCCGAAATAGCCGGCAGAGACCGGATATCTAGGCCTACTATTTTTGTCATGCCATATGAGTGTTTGGCTCGTAATTGCCGTCAAGCGGTTCCGTTGCAGCTCTACGTATGTCGTTTTGTGATCCCACCTCCGTGAATTAAACGTCGACGCTCGGGCAGCCGGTGGTGTGAAATAGAAGCCGAGTGCTCGGCACGTCAGTTTTACCGCTTGCGGCGTTTTTAATTTTCGGGTCGAGCGTACTGGTCGAACGATTCGCCAGATGTCCGGGTCCCCTACTTTTTCAGGGATGCTGACAGCGAGTATTTGATCGCGCATTCGTGCCGTTACAAGCACACAAGCTGTCAGCCGCGATGGAGAACCCAGGGCTGAAACTGACCGATGCCGAGCAGCGCTATTTCGGCGAGCTGTTCTCTGCTTACGACGTCGACGGCCAAGAAAAAATATCTGGTTCCAAGGCATCTGAGCTGCTACTGGCAACACAGCTACCAACGGAAACGCTGCAGCAGGTAGGTGTGCATTTGTCACACTTATTTTATTTTTTTTTCCGTTTATGAGCGTTGTAAACTTCGTGACTGAGAAATACTTCTTTGGTCAATGACCCGCCTCACCGTGTAATCAAGCGATCAAGGCCGGCTATCTCGATACGTTTGTTCTCGTACTTGCGTGTGGATTATTAACTGAAATGTCTTTCTGCTGGCTGTGTGTGTTTCTAGTTACATTGTAAGGTTACACCCGCGGCTGGCGGTGTCTCGCTGCGCTGTCTCTGACAGCTGTCGACGCAGCGTCGTCTTCCGCGGTTTGCATTTACATTCGCTGCCACTTGCCGAGCTGCTCAGCCAGCCGAAGAGTTTCGCGTCAGTAGCTGCTGGCGTCGGGAACATAAGCCTTGGTGCGTATTACGATGGTGTTTTCAATTGCTTCCAGGCTTTAGTTTACCTTTTCGGCAGTCATGCCATGATTAGCGCGTTCAGCACGGCACCCGCATAATCTGGAGCAATATCGGTGTTCCTGTTGTGATGAAGTAGCGCACTTAAATGTGAGGCTCAATATCTTGTAAAGGCATTCTTTTCTTCCTTCTGCTTCGCCATTTTTTCGTTGTCAAAGGCTCGACGAGCATTCATTTGATTTACTAGCATGTTAGTATGAACGAAACGCAGAATCCGCGAGCAGTAAAACCGTACAGCACGCTGTCGTTCGCATATACTAGTGCAGGCCGGGAATCCAAATACCAGGCTGTGTTCCGAATTTGCGGAGGTATTCAGCCTTTTTCAAGATCTCGCGATCCGTAAAATTTTGCTGCCGAGCATGAGTTGCGTCTTGCGCATTTCACCAGTCAATCTCGTCACGCGCTTTTGTTGTGAACAGCTGGCGCTGTGTTTGATATTTTGCTTTCTTTGAAAGAAAGGTACTTTTCTTATTATTTTGTGCATCTATACAATGCCAACAAATCCGGGCAGCTGAGATCCTAGCATCAAAGCAATAGTTCACAAGATTGTTAGATTTGGCAGTATCTCGCTTGGGAAGTGCCACAGCAGTGAAAAATTTGCTTCTCGAATGTGCTTTAAGAAATGTTAATGCTTTGAAAGTACAGGCTGGTACAGTACAGACAAGTATGGTTCTGCATCAGTGCTTACGAAGTGTCCACTTGTTCTCACGTAGTTGGCCAGTGCAACTTAAAACATTTGTGAGCTGGAGTGTTAAGCTTTCGTCATTTATTGTGCTTGTAAGTGTGCAAGCACAGTAAGGTGGTAGTTTTGTTTTATTTACAAGTGATGCAGCCCTGAGAGGATGCTATCGTAGTAGAGGACATGAATGCAGAGACAGGTGCAGTATTGTTTCTGGTATGTGCGTGTGGGGGAGGGGGGTTCAAATAAATATAACAGCAGCAATAACAATCAGGTTACAAGCGATAAACAAGCTTCAAAATACACATAATATATTTGCTGCAAAAGAGGAGTGAAGAAACGAAAGATCATGAAATAACACTTGACTGTAAAAAAATGAAAGGACTATAGAGAAGTGTGTTTGTTAATCAAGATCATGCAATGCGAGAAAGCAAGGAGGCATTCGACGCAATCTTGGTGGCTCAAGGTACAGTTGTAATTTGACAGACATGAATTCCCGGATCGGGAATGCACGTCACTTGATAATACATTGCACAGTTTTACAAAAAACGGGGTACTTGAATAATGTGACGTGATAAAAATATTCTAGCGCACTTAATATAGTTGGTCCTATTTCACAGTGACTGATGCCAAGGGGTTCTCGCAGTAATCGATTTTGTTTGTGAACATAAAATTGTTTTGAAGAAGCCAAGGAAATGTTTTGTATATTCTTATACGTACTGTATCAACAGTAGGAAAGCTATCGGTCAGTAACTGCAATTGTCTAGCTCAGTGCATATAGTAGGTTGGCTTTGCTTTTGTGACGGCTAGAAAATACATAATAAAAAGTGCACTTCCAAAAGCACTGGGAAGCATTTCAGAACACCCAACATACTTAAGTACAGTTTTTTCTTTCCCCTTGAGACTGCTAAACACTCCTTCTTCCTTGGCCTTACACCCATTTGGTTTCATGGTCGGTTCTTCTAGATCTCAGCCAACAAAAAGCACAAGAAAGAAAAGATTAAAAAAATTTAATTGTGAGATTAAATTATTGAACTGGAACTACCAAATGTTCATATCTGAAAATATTCTTAAGTGCCATTGAATGCTGTCCATAACCTGCTTTTATAAAAGTATGTATTGCATTTGGAAGTTTGTACTGTTTTCATGACTTGCAATTATTTTCGTATGCATTGCTGTGTTTCCCCACCCCTGTGATAGCAGGGGCTGTAGTATCTGAATATAAAAGGGAGGAAAACTAAATAAGCTATCTGGAAAAACATGTTATATCATTCTAATAGAATCGTGACAGTGCCATATAAAAAGATGATCCATCATGTTCTGACTTCGAAACTGTGTTATGTGGGACCTGTGCAAGTGCTAGTACAATCATAGATATCTAATGCATTGCTAATTTTTTGGTGAAATGGCTTCTGATAGAAACAACTTTATATATTGGAACAGTGTTTCTCCAACTGCAGGTCATGAGCTTTCTTTCTGGGGGTCACGGGGGGCCCAACTGCATGTACATTCTGCTTGCCATAACAAAGATGAATGTTCAGTCTTAGTGCCCATACGCATTCAATGCCGTTTCCTGTGTGTGTGTGTGTGTGTGTGTGAAAACAATTTGGGTTCAGCAAATATGGTTGTATCAAGAAAGCAAATGCATACTTCTTATTAAAATACATAATTAAATTAATCCTTGTTAAAAACATAAGCATTTTTGGTAGCTCACTCTGTTGTGCTTGTCGTGTTTTGAATAAATTAAAATGTAAATGTATCCCCATGTTTGAAAAGCAGTCAAATTTCAGAAGGCTTATAAGGGGTAAGGGGGAGAGAGAGAGTGTGTGGGGGGGCGGAGTTGTGTCAAGAGAAGTTTGGTGCAACTAAAAGGGGTCACATACTGGAAAACTTTGAAAAGTATTGTATTAGAACTATAGCTTATTGAGCTAATGTTGCTTCAGATTTCATATTGTTAGTATTCTGCTTTGCTTTTGATATGTGATGTACTGTAGGCAGCATGGTGCAATAAGGAATGTGGGTCTAGCAACGTATCACTCTGCTTGGAGGGAATATGTTATATTGACTATAGCTTATGCAGACATGCCAAGTTGTGCATTCCCTTTCCATGCATTCATGTGGCCTGTCCTATTTTTTGGTCATGATGCAGGCATTGATAAATGTATCTGTGGCTTCTGTGGTGTGGCCTTCTGTGTGTGTAACTGATTATAGTAGTAGCTATCAGCATACACAATAGCTTGAATATCAGACAGGGGCCTGTTGTGACTGTGTCGTAGGACTGTTCGCCTAATCAGCTGTTCTTGACTGCGTTTCTGAAAAATTGATAAAGTTTGAAATAACAAATTTTGAAGTTCTTCACTTGTTATGATAAAATTATTTGAATGTGCACTTGAGATTGAGATTGTTAGAATGATTATAAGCTTAAAATATTGCTAGGCAACTACGTCAAAAAGATTATAGCTGGCAGCAATGGATGTCTTATGGAAAGGTTCAAATAAGTGATTTTGTATAACACCCACGCAAACTTTTATATCCACACCTGTAAGCCTGGTGTTATAAAGTGTTTCTGCTGCCTCTGAATGAAGAGTATTGCGTAGTTTTTGCACTGGAAGTCAATGAAAAATGAAACAGACTTGCACAGTGGAGCTGGAAGGAAGAATAATTATGTGCAGACAGAAAAAAAGAGATTGCATAAAGAACGAGGTGAAAGGGGCCCTGCAACATTATTTTGGCTCTAAGTTATTTCTATTAAAAGGATTCTTTGTCCAGTCCCAAGTTCAAAGAAAAAGTAATTGCGGGAATTAGCACATTCAAACAACGGTTATTCGATTCAAAAGAGAAGCAGATGAAAAGGAAAGTAGTAGTAAAAATCAGTTTATTTTTAAATGAAATGAAGGAAGGTAAGGAAGTTACTGATGACTGCATTGTAACTATCCTACTAAGCTGCTGTCAGCAGTGGGGATGGAGCTGGGAGGGGTAGACTAGGTTGAAGAAAATTACTTACATAATGTACAGTGGGGCAAAAAAAAAATAAATAAGGTGACAGCAACATGAAAAACCACAAGTCACTTGTGCTGTTACTTTGGCGAAGTGTTTGTAAACCTGGCCACACACACCAGCACTGTTCAATAAGAAAGAACCCTCGCATTTCACTCGCCTGTGACGTAATAAACTGTTGCCAGTAAAAGTAGCGCACACCAGAAGTTTGCAATAGCAAGGTAGCATTGTCCCCACAACCGCAGCCTCAGTTTGCATTGGGGATGCATACCTACACGTAAGAAGTTAGGGACTGCATAGCGAGTCGTGGAACGAGAAATGTTGCACGTAACATTTAGAAATAGGAAGACAGCAGTGTGGATTAAAGAGCAAATGGGGTTAACCAACATTCCAGTTTAAAGAAGGAAAATATGTAGCTGGGCAGGCCATGTAATGCATAGGGCCGATAACTGGTGGTCTATTATAGTTGTAGAATAGGTTCCAAGGGTACATAAGTGCAGTCAAGGATGCCACAGAATTGGGTGATGTGAGGAAATTAGGATAGAAGCAGACATAACTTGGTATCGCCTAGCACAAGACAGGGTAATCAGAGATCTCTGGGAGAAACCTTCATCCTGCAGTGATTAAAATAGGCTGATGATGAAGACTTACATTGGTCTTGGCGTGCTCCTTTGTGAGAAAGAAAGAACAGGCAACTGTTGGTAAACCAAGGGTCACTGTGCTTCGAGGTCATGCAAATGGGGGAAGGGAGTGGGGCAATGCTTGAGGGGAGGGGAGAGAAACACTGCAGCATCTGGGAAACTCAAATTTTCTTTGAATTAAGGGGCGGGCGGTGTGTCTCCCCCACCTTTGTCACTATTTCATCCTTTGCATATTTTAATGCCTATTTTTGTGCTCTGAAAACTTCGTCACAGTGAAAAGCATATCTAGTTGTATCTGCTGCCAAAACACACTGCCTCATTCTATTGAGGTTGGCGAGGAATGCGTAATCTAGAGCAAGTAAAATTCCAACTGCCCCGACATCAGTGCTGTCATTGCAGTTGAGGCATCACCAAGACCCATGCCGGCCTAACAGCAGTTACAAACCACATGCCCATTCTGCATCGCAGGCCACTTTAAGCAATGGTTGCGACAGTACTGAGTATATTAACTGCAGGGCTGCTGTTAGCTTGACATCTTGTCTTCTCTGACAAAGACAAATCCCCATGTTGAGATTTTGGCTGCATGCTGAGGCTTCTCTTGTTTGCCCTTTGTTAATTGAGTCTACATCTTCCTGTGGCTGGTATCTCTTATTTGGAACAACTGGCAGAGTACTGCGGTGGTGCACAGTTCACAGCTAAGCCTTTAAGCCCTTCCATGTTTTTGCTGAGAGCAACTTGTCCATTACAGTTGGGCCTGCATTTTTTTTTTTTTTTTCACATCGGTTTGGTTTGTTGATGATAAATGACAGCACCATACTGTGCTATATGAACCTACAAACCATACTGTGTTTGTAGTATAACTTGGGAAGGAATTTTAGTGGTAAGCATTGATTTCTAATTGAGGCCAGCAGGTGTGACATTGCAAACAGGTGTGACATGTGCATCAAACCTGAAAAGAAAATTTTTTTTAATGGTGTGGCTGCATGCTGTTGCAGTTCTAATCATTGTAGTGGCCAAATCTCCAATTGCAAAGCATGGTTAGTTCACTAGAGCTGAAATTCTGGCTAGTTGCTTATTCATGCGCTGTGTATGTCTCTTTACATTCATCCCTTGTTTTTTACACACTGATGTTTGATAATCATGGTTAGTGCATGAATAGAATGCACAACCAGGAGGTTACTGTAGATGAAATGTTCTCACCATTTCCGTTGCTTTTCAGGCTCTTCTAATGGTGGGAAACTCCCAAAGAAAACAAAATCGTATGACCAAAGCAATCATTAGTTGCGAGCAAGTGAAGCATGGCGAAGTGCACTTGTATGTAATTTGCCCACAGGTTGTGTCCACTCCTTTGTCATTATGCAAAGAGTGTTTTGAGAGAGCCAGCGTAGTTTGGTGTGACGTTTGCCTGTCGTGCCTTTTCAACTTAGCATTTGTAAATTTCTCACCCAGATAACCGAGTTGTGTGGTGCCAAACGCCTGGGCCACTTTGGTCGTCCCCAGTTCTACCTGGCCATGAAACTGATAGCGGCTGCACAGGCTGGCCTTCCTCTCAAGATGGACATCTTCTCTTCGGGTGAGTCAAGTTCTAGGGGTTGCAGTCCAGGTGTTACTTCGGAAGACGGGCCTTCTTTTTATTTCTTTTTGCTGCAGTAGGCTACCGATGTTCAGCACTGTCCTATCAGAAATTTATAGGGAAGTGTATTAGTGGCTATGCTGTTGGGCTGCTAAGTGCTAAGCACGAGGTCGCGGGATCGAATCCCGGCCACGGCGGCCGCATTTTGATGGGGGCGAAATGCGAAAACACCCGTGCACTTAGATATAGGTGCACGTTAAAAAACCCCAGGTTGTCAAAATTTCCAGAGTCCTCCACTACGGCGTGCCTCGTAATCAGAAAGTGGTTTTGGCACATAAAACCCCATTTAAAATTTTAAAGAAAAGGGAGTGTATTGGTGAATCATTCATGGGGTGATAAAGTAGAGATAATAAGTAAAGATAGGATGAGAGAGCTGGAAGTAATAATCCAACTTCATTTTCTTCTTATTATTGTTGTTGTTGTTGTTGTTGTTGTTGTTGTTGTTGTTGTTGTTGTTGTTGTTGTTGTTGTTGTTGTTGTTGTCTAATTGGGTCAGTCTGAGCTGGAACAAGGGGCAGTATTCTGTAGGAGTCCACCTAGGGTACTGTCCATTTCAGCTGCTGTTGATTGGCTGGGGCTGCTCGTCTCCTCCTCGCTCGTACAGCTGCATCCAGCCGCTTGCGACCTTTCTGACGTTTGCAAGTGGCTTCTTGTGATACCCTGCCATCTCCGTGACTTTATCTGCAACGCTTTCCACACAGACTCTCAGTGCATGCATGCCGGCCTCTTCATGACCTGCGCTTGACATAGCCTCCGATTTTATTGGCGTGGCATGTATAACTACATCTGAAAGTTCATTCGCTCGTGTGCTCAGTGCCAACACCGAAAATTACCTCCCGAACAAGGCTACCCGTCACAACTCCTCCCCTACCCTAGTTGACCCTTTGATCGTGTTGGTATTAATGTTGATATATATGTATATGGACCGCTACCATCCACTCCTACAGGCAACCGCTGGATTATTGTTGCAGTGGATCACTTGACCCGCTGTGCTGAAACGGCCGCTCTGCCGACTGCCACTGCCTGCGACGTTGCATCATATCAGTTATGACATTTCATTCTGTGCCACGGTGCCTCTTGCGAATTTCTGAGCGATAGAGGCCGCGCCTTTCTTTCCAGTGCTTTGAAGGCACTACTCGACGAATGCCGAATCGTCTGCCGCACCAGTACAGCATACCATCTTCAAACTAACGCCATGATAGAGCACTTGAACCATACTCTTGGCGATATGCTCTCAATGTATGTTGCCTCTGATAATTCAAATTGGGACCAAGTTCTCCCTTTCGTGACGTATGTGTACAATACTGTGGTCTATACCTATGATGAGGTGGGCTTGTCATTAACCAAAAAGCAGAAAAAGCTTGTGGCAAGGTGAGGTCGTCAAAAACAGTGGCCAGAAGTATGTGTTGCCAACAGCGCTCGTCAGTTTCTACTGAAAGAAGACACATTGAAGCCAGGTGATGCAACACCGTAGACGGGGCACCACCGCCCCGCTCTGTCAGAACTAAGGACGTTGAGGAGGAATAAGAAAGACGACTATCGTACTTGTATCTACGCTTGTACTAGTTCTTATTGAAAATGTAACAGTAATATATTCCTAAGAGGCACGATACTCATCCTAAGGAGTTTTTGAGGCTTGGAAAGAAAGGTGGTTAAGGACCCTTTTATAGAGTACCTTTCATGGGACCCTTTTATGGGCACGACATCAAAACTTGGCTGAGATGTTCACAGCAGTGTATGCTACCCGCCGCTGCGTTATTTCACTAGCCCAAAGGGGGGTTCGGGCCCCTTTAAGTCAGCAAGCACCATTTTTACGTAGCACCCGAGAGTACCCTTGAGCGACCCTTGTGCCATTTTTGGGTATCGAAGTAAAAAGATTCAGCATCATGGTGCACCACTGTGTCAGTATGAGAAAGGCAGTATGTTTAAAAAAATGACCTGCTGGCATTTCATGAGCAGCTGTTACACCTTGACTTGTGTGCACATTTCATTCTTTCCATTTCAGGTGTAGAAGTTCCCCTCCCAAGGTTCCATCGGACCACTGACCACGGTGAGTTGAAATAATGATGACACAAAGTAGCTTCCTCTCTCTCTCTCTCTCTCTTTTTTGTCATTGGGGTCCTATCCCTATGGTTAGATGGCTTGTTGCATTGTGCCAGTAAGTATGATGTAGTATGTTCAAACCCTGGCCATTGTGCCTGCAATTTTATGAATTCAGTATGTGGAAATGCCCACATGCACTGATATTTTACATTAACAGAAAAGAGAACAGAGGCACGGATTAGAGAGTACGCAGGGGTGGCTGATATTCTAGTTGTAATTGGGAAAGAAATGGCGTTGGGAAGCCCGTGTAATGCAGGAAGCATATAACCAGTGTTCTGTTAGAGTTGCAGAATAGTCACCAAGGGAAGAAAAATGTAGTCGAGGACAGATGAGAACCAGGTGGCGCCTTGTCCACATGGGGCTCTCAACCTATGTTGTCCTCTCTTCTTGGTGCCCAACAAAGAAATCAATTAGTACCACCAGCTTGTGTAGGCCTACACTTTAGTATTTCATTTTCCTGACCGCCATGGTGGCTGAGAGGCTGCGGGTGGCCTGCTTCTGAGCACAAGATCAAAGGTTTGATTCTTGGCCACCGCAGTGGCATTCTAATGAGGGCAGAATGTGAAAATGCTCGTGCACTAGGATTGGCTAGTTTGTTGCTTTAGTACAAAGATATGTACTGCATTTTATTCTTTCTATTCATGCTGTTTCTTGAACTGCTGTACATTGTACTCAGTACCATGTTATTGATCTCATGGCGAGATTGATTGATGTATTGATTTCATGGCGAGAATGTGGTTACCCATTTTTTATGTGTCTGTGTTCTTTTTTCTTTGGTCTTCAATTGATTACATGATGTATTCTAAACTACTCCTTCTTGATGCCTGGCACTCGGGACGGCAGTAACCAATAAGTAGAATAAACAAAACTGCATAGCTTGATTTGATTTTGACTTTCCTTTGTTGTCTAGCTGGCCACCCAACTCAGCTGCCGCCACCACCATCAAAAAGCCACAACAAGGCAACCAGGCAGCCAAGCCTCAAGGACCTTGAACTGTCACCGCAACATCAGGTGCTTGTTTTGTGTAAAATAGTGGCCTACATGCTTGTATGAGTGAGGGAGGGACGTTGCAACATCATCAGGCCTAGCACCAGTGGACACCAGTTAAGTGCACTATGCCTAGCTCGCAGCTTTGTGCACCCCAGAAATAGAGCCTTCCTATAGTAGAACACTGTCTGGGTGCACCTGTCATTGGCCGTTACTGGACCTTTATTGCTAATTGTGAAGCTGGATTTTCTGTGGGGCACTTTAATTTATTAATTTTTTTCTTCGAGCATAAAGTTACAATCTAGTGACTCCAGGAAATATTTCTTTTCTATTTCGGCTGCAAATTTTGTAGAAAAGTTCTAGAAAGTAGAAAATCTTCAAAAACTTGTGATGAAGTTGCAGTCACTGACCAAGTCAAGCTGAAAAACATACTGTATTTCAGGACCCACATGGTTCCTTGTTCACAATTCACGGGTTCTTGCTCACAGTTGGCTGGGACCAAGGAACCTGTACGGGCTCCAAAATGTCTGTTTTTTACCTTGGCTTGGTCAGCGAATGCAACTTCAGCGTCATGTTAGCTGACTAGACAAACTTTCGTAGAACCCTCGACTACATCACATAAGGGTTCAAAAACTCGTATATTAAGTTTATAAATTAGCAAAAAATTTGGAGGACGCTTAAGCTTTGCCTTTAAGAGTGGAATGTGATAGCATTGAAAGATCCCTGGATGCATCTCACGCTTCCTGGCAACTGGAGCGTACATAACTGTAACGTTTACTGGGAAACGGCGACAAACACTATGCACGAATACGGGCTTTCTGGTAGAACCACGGTCTCCTGCGTGGGCCGCGATGGATGGATAGATGGATTTTATGAGCGTCCCTTTTCGAATGGGGCGGTGGGTTGCGCCACCAAACTCTTGCTATTATACTGCCTAATTTCCTGCCTAGGTTAGAAAAAAAAAAGATGAATTTCCATAACCAAACTTCTGACCCCCTATTGTGAACTTTGTTTTTGTACGTCTCCGTTTTTTGTTGTTTCCCTGCTTTTCTTCCGCCAATCTTCAATAGCCTCTTACTAATCTCTATTGCGGACATGTTTACTTTCCTCCTGCTCTCTCTAAACCCAAGGGCTTCAAGGAGGCCAGTGGTGCCTAAATCGACTGCTGGGCAGATATCTTCACATTCTAATAAAACATGCTCCACTGTTTCCCTAGCTTTACCCCGCCGTAAGCACATGCTTTTTCTTCCTTCTTATAGCTCACTTTATAGGTGTGTGCTCTAAGACATCCTGATCTTGCTTCGAAAACTAACGAGCTTCCCTTCGAGTTATCATAAATTGTTTCTTTCCTGATTTCGTTTTTCCCTCTTTAGTAGTTACTCATGGCAAGTTTATTTCCCATTGCCACCCCCGATGAGATTATTTCAGCATCTCTGGCTTTCCGCTTGATTTTCTTTGTTGCTGTGTTGCTCACCATACAGGCCGCATACTTGCTAGTAAGTTTCCTAGTTCTTTTCCTGCACTGTGAATCAATGTTTTTCCGGTATAGATATCTCAACACTCTCCCAGCCCATTTACTTTCTTCCGTATTCCTCATTCGTTCTTCATAATCAATTTTACTGAGAGCTTCCCTCACTTCAAAACTTGTCCAGCCCATGTCACCCTGCACAGCTTCATTTGTAGTCTTCCCGTGAGTGCTCAATGCGAGGCGTCCCACTGACCTTTGGTTGCCATCGAGTCCTGATTGTATCCCTGATTTTAAGCAAACAACCGCATTTCCAAATATAAGTCCTAGAACCATTACACCTTTCCACATACCTCAGAACACCTTGTACCTATTGTGTCCCCATAGCACTCTGCGTTTCATTATGGCTACATTTCTCATCCCCTTTACTGTTATTGTATGTTCCTGTGTTTCCATATATATATTGCCTTCGTTTATCCCTATACTATGGTATTTATATTCTTTTACCCGAGGTCTATTTCCTGACCCTGTATTGCCACTGTCTGTTCACTGTTTTCATTGAATACTATAACACCCGATTTTCTAACGCTAAATTTCAAACCTAAATTCTTGCCTTCCTGTCCACAGATACGATGCATAATAATCATGCTCGCGTAATGATCACACCCCTAAATTTTGACTTTAAAATTCGATTTCTTTTTCTTTCCCTCGTAATGAACTCATCTCGAACTTGCCGCAGCGTTATGTCGTGTGCAGAATCGAGCTAATGATGATTGCGCTTACAACTTTGAATGCTACGCGAACAACTCAAGACATACCAAGCGGTTTGTATGCACCAACCATATTCTTGAGCAGATGCCCCATCTCGTTCCTTTCATAACTTTCAGCACTCCCATGAAAAAAAAAAATGCTACAGTCAAACTTGCTTTGGCTTTAATATTTGTAGGCTCTATAATGGTTGTGGTCAACAACAACAAAAAAAAAGGCACCTTTCGATTCCTCTCGTCCGCACTTGTGGGCACGCAACAAATCGCAAGTGGCAACGATAGTAGCCATGTTTACACTGATACGTTAGAAGTATACTCTTTTTATACACTGACGCTTGTAACACAGCTAGGATATTCGCCCACCCTTAGCGGAAATGTGCCATATTAGGATAGTAGTGAAGACAAATGGCTCAGTTTTCGCAGCATGCCCACCGTGGTTTCTATGTCACTGGCAGCCAAGCGCGCCCATCTGTTTCTGTCCCCTCAAATTGGAAATTGCTACGTTAGTGCCGCAAACTTGCTGATATTAATATTATTGTTTACTGATACGGAAGAAACTGTTTCAATGCATGAAATGTACTCACGAGAAGAAAAAAAATTGCATTCAGCAGATTCGGCTTGCTCCACCAGCCACCATTTTTGTTTTGGTGTCCTGGGGCACTATAGCGTAAAACTATTCCAAACTTTTCTATTCCAATTCTGCAATCAGCCCACCGCGATTGGTCAAAAGCGTTTTTGGACCACCTCCACTTCACCTGTCTGTCACGCGACGTCGCGAAAACCGCGATAGCTCCCCATCTGATATGACGTGTACACACTGATTATGCATAATTTGACCGAGCAAAACACAGTTATTTCTGATTCGACGGCTTTTTGCCATTAGCCCTCGGCTGTTGGTCAAACATTTTTATGGCTGCACCCACTTCACCTGCCTCTCATGCAACATCACAAAACCACAAAAACTTACCTCTTCAAAGCGATGCGTACACGTTAAAGTGCTTTAATATGCCGAACAAAACTGAATTTTCCCCTGAATAGCTGCAGGCTGCCCCGTTCCGAAAGGAATAAAAGACAGCTGCCACTGATCGCACCGTTACTGGCTACTCATCCCAGCCGAAGAGCATGGGTTTATTTGCGTGTAATTAAACTTTTTGCATGGCCATGTAATGTTTCCGAGAACTGTCGGCACATTTACGACCTCGTCCTGCCAACTCTTCTTTGCATAGCGTCCGTTTTAGCATCATTCTTAAGCTTCCGTTGCATGCCGCCGCGATTCTCGACGAGCCACCGCAAGCTAAGTAAGAGAAAGCGTACCAGTCGCAAATGCCGGCACCACCCTCTTCATCCGGTTATCGATATTCGGTGCAGAAGCTCGGCCCCATCAAATCCCTCTACACTTGAGCGTGCTCTTCGCCTCTTGTGAGCCAATTAGGTAAGACAAGCCGCTCAGTACAGGCAATGTTATTCGTTTTTCAAGCAAACAAAAGTGATCTCCTATGAATGAAGGGAGCATTTGGTTGGTTTGTTCAGACAACCCTGTGGGTGACCGCCCGATGCTTGCGACGGCTGTTTCGCAAATTTGACGTCAGGAGATTGGAATAAAAATATGTTGGAATAGTTTTACGTTATACGGCCCCTGCACTGTTACAGCGTCAGCCGCCTGTTTATTGACATTTTATCATCCCACAGCAAAGGTGGGATGAAAAAAAAGTTCTTTTATTTTCGCGGAAAATTTCGCCCGCGTAGTGATTGCACTCCTGAATTTGCGTCAATTTTTTTTTGACAAAAAGTGTGATCATTATGCGAGTAAATACAGTATTAGCCAGACATTGCAAATCACTTTACTTGTTAGCTAGCAACACAATGTTATCCACATAAAATAAACCTGGAAGCTGCTGCTCTGCTACTGTACCTGTCTGTTTGTATGAGAGATTAAACCCGATATTTACTTCTAGCGCCATCTCCATCCTCACCATGTACGTCATAAACAGCAGTAGGGATAAAGGGCACCCCTGCCTTAGTCCCTTGTTGATATCAACTTTCTCCTCGCTCCGCATTTCTTCCTATTTAACACAAATGGTATTTTCTAGGTAAATCTCTCTCAAAAGCTATAGACAATCATCGCCTAAGCCTTCCCCTTACAGAATATCCCACAAAATGTTGCAGTCTACGTTGTCATACGGTCCTGTAATGTCTAAAAACGCCACGTATAATAGTCTGCTTTCTACTCTTGATATTTCAATACACTGAGTAAGAACAAATAAGTTATCACTCAATCGCCTACCTATTCTGAAGCCATCCTGAAGTTCTCCCAAAATGCCATTATTCTGTACCCATGCTTGCAGCTTTAATTTGGTTGCCTGCATTGCTAACCTGTATATTACTGATGTAATAGTCAGCGGTCTATACGAGTGAATCCTGTCTTTCTCCCCATTACCTTTATAAATTCATTCTACTTTGTCGCCAAATGTGTAGTATTTGTCTGGTACAGTCAGCGACCATTTATTCGGACCTCAAGGGGACTGCGGAAATGTCCAAATAAACAGGTGTCTGAAAAAGCAGATTAAGAAAAAAGAAAGAAATCCTTTATTTCCATGCACTTATTTGGGCTCGGCAGTAGGCTTGAAGAAATCGTGAATGCGCCGTCGCACGCTGTTCTGTTTACGCGCAATCAGATAAGCCTGAATCTCAGAGAAGGTCACACAGTCACTACAGGCGGCTGAAAGCACAGTCACTGCTTGCACACACACTGCATGCGACGGCAGCGTAGCACATGGTGCGTCATCTTCCGACTCAGAGTAATCGCCCCGCGGTGCAGCAGAAACCTGGCGAATGATCTCACCGTCGTCGAGTTCTGTGCATTTCAGTACAGCAGTGTCAGCACCTGTGAAACTGTCAAATGAGACTGTGTCCGGAATCGCAATGCAACCACTGCTCAGGTCTCTGCAGAACATTTTCCACGTCAGTAGGGAGCACATCGGAAGGCGACAAATCCTAGCCCTCCCGGCACCCGCTTGCCAGCATTCCCCAGTGCAGTCTGTGCAGGCACTGTCGGCGCCATTAGGCACTTGACGCGATGTTTCCGTAACGTCGACACAGCACACTAAGTAAACACCACCATGCCGTCACGCTGACACCAGTCGCACAAACAAAAAACTTGGCCTACTCGCAGTGTCGTGCAAGAAGAAAGAAACAAATCAGCTGCTGGATTGTCTTGACATGGCTTACTAAGCTGAGACTGGAACAGCTGTAGCCACTCTATCGAACCAGGCAGAAACGATGATGATCGGGGATTTGCAGTAGCGAGTGGGGCAGCAAGGAGACTCCGTTCAAAACAAAAATGGTGTTCAGCAAGTTGAACCCATGCACCGGCCAGAGTCGGTGCGTCCGAATAATCTAGCATGTCCGAATTTTTGGAGTTCGAAAAATCAATCGGCGACTGTATTCGTTGCGATGCAGCGGAGGCGAGGGCCATCTGGAGGTGGTGCGAGAAACAGGGCGCGCCGCTCCGTGGCCTCCAATACATGTGCACGCCGATGCCCGCAAGTGGCGGACGCCATGGCCGGTCTATGTATGGTGGAAACACTGGAAAAGGAGTTTCTTTCAGTTGTCGCATAACAGAATTTTCTCGTATATTGAAATGACAATCCCACGATATCATGTCTGTAGGTTGTGTGTTAGTAAGACTAACTAACATTCTACGTATTTTAGCTTAAGAAATTCAGTTTGTTCAGTAACTTCCTTGTGCCACATGGAGGACCTTGGTATGGGTGGTCCGAAAATCTCTTTGCGTAAATGACGCCGAACGCCTAATGCTGGATTTTCTGCTACACAGGGCCCTTAAAGGGCCCCTTACTAGGTCTGGCCATTTTGAGCTGACAAGTGCAAAGCATACATTGGACGATAACGATTGTGTCTGCAAAGTATTAAATCGCTATGCGCCACAGAAAGATCTGAAATTTCAAACCGAACGCTGTTTTCCCTTCTCCTCATGGCCGCCACATTACAAGCTGGAGGATGACATACACGTGCTAGTGTGCCTGCATACACGTGTTTGTGCTGTGACGTCGCTCGTGGTGACACGTGACTTCGAGAATTATTCAAGGCAACATCTGTTATTTGTGTAATATGTCACTTGAATACAGTAGACGAATTAAAGCTCAGAGAAATAATAAAACACACAAACTGAATGTTTGCATGTTTCTGTTTTCGCACTGCAGCAAGAGACATGTGCTTCCGTTTCGTCGGCTTGTTCCCACATTGTGCAGTCGCGCGAGCAGCCACTTAAACTAGGTCAATTTCTACCGTGTTCCAGTGCAAGATCATGCTCTGTGATCCGCTTGTGTCTGCCTCGGTATTCCTCTAGTACTGACTTTTACCACCAGTCAGCTATCCTGCTGCACGGCTCGCAAAATCGTGTGCTGTGAGAAACGAGACAATCACAACTGCTCACACGCGACGCCGTCAGCAGAAGTGGGCCGCGCCGCGAGAAGGCAAGGAGAAAAAAAAGACATGAAGGCAGGGCCCGTAACGTATATGTCACGCAATCCTCAAGGTCTGGTATGGGAGAATGCAGGGCAAGTGGAGAGAGTGTCTCACTTGGTAGTGGAGCTCGCCTCTTGAAACCACGGGTTGGCGGCACTGAAATATTTCTATTTCGGCTATTAATGAGCCAATTTGAAAAATTTTTGCGGCACAACGCTCCTTAGAAGACAGTAAGAGCTTCCAGCATATAACCAAAATTTGCTATGGGGCCTGATGAGGGGCCTTTAACCCTGTTGTGTTAGAAACTTGGCAATAATAAACAATGTCACAGTTCTGTAAACTGCACCTTATAATGCATCTAAAACAGACAAAATTGTAGTATTATACACCATTTTGAAGTACAGCTTAGACCACTTATAATGTAACTGCTTGTAGTGGATAACCAGCCATAATGTGGCCTTTTCTGACTCCCACTTACTCTCTCTGCAGAACTCCATCTATATGCATACTGCTTATAGTGCAGTTGCGCGATACGAAATAGCGGTTATGATGCGCCTTCTGTGGGACAAATCTGCGCGCGCTATTGCGCTTCTCAACCAGCTGATAGTAGAGCAGAGCAATGAGGGTGATGCGGAGGAGGAAGAGGAGATACGGAGCGAACAAACAAGGAGAGGGGAAAAAAAAAGACTGCAGCATGATGCGGGTGCACAGGGGTTGCCGATCAGTGGTGCACCCTCCACACTGAATGTGTTCTCATTGTCGCTTTTTGGTGGCATTGGCTCTTCAGTTTGTGTGCGTCTGCCACTATGTGCATCGTCGTGAAGTGCAGATATCGCGCTTGCAACCTTGGCTGCTGTCAGTTTAAGCGGTGCTCCGCAAATTTAGTTCGGAGTTTTAGGCTTTGTGTCCACATGTGACTCCAGCGACTTATTCTGTAAGCGGTCTATGCTGTAGACTGCTAATTTCAGAGCTCTAGTACTTTGGTAAAAGCCTTGTAAACTGTTAACGTAAGCTGTAAGTTCATATATATCACGTTTGTCTGCTTTAGATGCTTTAACAGATGCACTTTACAGAACTGCAATATGTATTTGCTTTTGGTGCAGAGTTGCGTATTTGTAAACCTAGTGCTTAATTTTCTTTTTTAACTTATGGATTTGTGGAACTTTTTGCAAGAAATGTTAGGCTTTAAGTTAAAATTCTGCTTTTTAGACCCTCTAAAATTTAAACTTCCTCTCAAGTACAACAAATTTTACCCAAACTGGTCCAGCGGCCGCCTCATAAAAGCATTTCTGCGTTTTGCAATGTTCAAATAGGAAAATTGGAGTTTGCTCTGAACTAAAGCTTCCTCTAAAGGCAATATAGGTCCAGAAAGTCAACAAAGACTTGTTGAGCCTAATGTAATCGATGTAAATAAAGAAGGTCTTGCCTTCATTTTGGTGCTTTGATTTTGGTTTGTTATGGACTATATCAATTTTGGATTGTACAATTATATTTTGGTCCCGAGATATTATTAACAAAATTTTGCTGTTCATTAAGTTTGTTTAGCTGTTCACTGCCTGTTAGTGCAAGTGCATAACAAAGCTTCCTCTGTGGTGCAGCCGTATGGCCCAGCTGTGGCTGGCTACCCCCAGGTGCCCCCTAGGGAATCACGGGACTCTTCTCCCGAAGTGCACTCAAGCTCCGACAAGACGTGGACCAAATTTAACCAGACAGGTGCGGTTTTATTTCTGCCCTTGCTTTTCAAAAGCTCTTGGTAGCACCTAGTTAGACGATTGTGAAGATAGCGCAATTGCGAAGCAAATAACTGTGGCATGGACTGCTAGAATTTTCAGTGCAACCTCAGGAGCAAAAGATATAGAGACCATGAAAAACTTTGACTATCATATGCCACAGCTGTGCAAAGTAAAATTCTTTCAGTACATTGCATTAGCGATGCGTGTAGACATGGGCTACCCATTTTCTTGCAGCATTTCTAGGCTGTGAAAAAAAGAAAATTTATTCTGTTATCTGTGGTCTCTCAGGCTTGCTCTTGACTTGCTCTTGATTTGAAAACCAAGTATTCAAAATTGCCGAAACATTCAATATGATGTGAATGTGCAAAACAAATTGAATATATGGCTGGCCGAGCAAGAGCAGATGTGATTCTCTGTGTTTGTTTTATCTAACCCGTGTGCCTAGTTTTAGGCCACTTGACCTGCTCCTGTCATGACAGAATCTAGTGCATAAGGTCAGCTCAGCCACTGGTCAGCTGAGCTCTGCGAGAAAGCCAACCTCTCGGTGGCAAGGGGCACAGGTCTGCAAGCAGCAAGGACTTAGTATAGTGCAACGAAAAGGAATTTGAGTGATTGTGAAAAAAGGAGTCCAACTGCAATAAGAATGCTTTTCTGGGAAATACGTATAGGTCCTATGGGCCTATGTGTTCTCTCCCACTGTCCCCATCTTTATTTGCGGTCAATATGATATACAGTAAACACCAACTAGGCCAAACTGAAGTTCTTCTATTCACAACAGTAATGTCCATCCATGCACCTTTGCGCTGCTAGTGTGTCAGCTGCTTGCCATGCACTCATCTGGCCCTTCAGTGCGAAGCAGCGCACACCTGTTAATTTAGCATAGAGCGATGGGCAATTCCTGATCGGCATTGCCGCAATGCCTGCACGCATCACCCTATGCTAAAAGGGTCTGCAGTTTAACCCTGTGCTAACAAAATCGGCGGGGAAAGGGAAAAAAATTAGCTTTCGCAGGAATTTCATTGTTGTGAAATGAGACCACACAGACAGCAAATGGAAAATGAAACTTTATTGTCAAAATTTCATTAGCCTACTTTCGTGATTCTTCTGCGCCATGTAGTGTTTGTGGTCGCATAATCTCAAGTTTCTGAGACATGGTGCCAAGCATTCACTGGCGTTGTGACAGCAAGTTCGTGGTCATCTAGTGAGATCTGTTCATGTTTGCCTGAGCATGCGTGACACTGATAAAACTACAAACCCTACGTCGTGAAGTTGCCTCTTTGCTGTCGCCATCAATGCTCCGCCTTTCTAGCAAAACTGTGACCTTTTCCGTTTTGCTCAGCATGAATATTCGTATCTTTTTACTTTTTCATTTGTGGGCACCGGCTGTGGGCACACAAGCACCATCACCCATGGTGTCGAAGATTTGTGCAGCACATGCAAATCTGAGACGCCGTGAGCCACATCGATGCATTGCTCTTCATGCGATCTGCATTGCACACACTGGCGCTGATTACCGCATTATTATGCCCTGAGCTTCTTGCGATTTGCCTACAAGTGCTTGCTAACAAGGTACTATCCACCAGGAATGCTCTGGGAACTGGTGAAGTTGGTTCTACTGCTGAAACTTTGATACCTCGAATTAATGAAATTTGCGATTTAACCAAGTTTTACTCTGCAATTATAACTTCATTATACCGAGGTTTGATATCGAGGTTTGGCTACACATCCCTAGTTGGGGTTATAACCATGTTTATTTTTTCTTTCTTTTAAATAAGTTGAAAGTACACTTATCCACTTCCACTCCCGGTGTCATGTTGATGGTTACATTTGAAGCTGTGAAGTGTGTGGTACAGTATCTACAGTTACGAAAGCATCTGTCAGTACTCCTCTGAATGATCCCCTCTGTACGGTGCAGGTGATGGGCAGCTAAACTGGAGCCACTTTGAAGAGCACCGGCAGCTACTGGGAAATGAGGAGGACAGCAGCGACCGGCATTCAAGCGACGATGACCACGACGTCTGGAGCATCGCAGACGACCAGCGCGACTACTACACTAACCAGTTTCAGCTCATGCAACCGGACCTGCGGGGGAAGATCACTGGTCAGTGCCCAAACTGAGGGCAATTTTGTCGGTGATTTCTGCAAGGTTCCTTTGTTCATTTTTGCAGTTAGCAACTTGCATTTGCCGTGCTACCAGTAGGAAAACGTTGAGGCACTGTCAACAGCAAAGCTTCCGCATTCTGTAGCAGATGTGTTATCGCACTACTTGAAATGCAAGCCGCAGACCACTTAGTTATTGCGCAGCCTAGCTAACTGAAAACGGGCAGCAGGATTTGCAAACAACTCAATGTGTCACGAGCCATGTTTGACGTCTCATGGGCCGATCGTGACTCCTCACGCACACTTGCTAGGCTGTGCAAGAAACATGCCATCTACTGATTGCATTACAGTTTGGGCCGATTGTACCTATGCTCTGCTCTATGCATTTATTGGCAACTAACCGTGTCACAGTTTCTTCATTCCTAAACTGTTTCAAGCAATTTATACACAGTTCGATAAATGCTGACGCTCAGTGCACGTCACAGCATTTGGGAAGCCTTGGAGATATTGCCTTACTGAAACGTTGCCCACTTCAATTGCAAAGACATCAAAAGTTTATGTATGCTTGCTGAAATGTAATAATTTTTTTATTAGATTTGGTTTCCTTACCAGTCTCTTGAAGTCTTATGACTTCTAAACGTTTTCAGGTGCAGTTGCCAAGGAGTTCTTTGAGAAGTCAAAGCTTCCTGTTCACGAGCTATCCAAAATATGGTAAGTGAATTCCTTGTTGTTGTGAAACACTATTACAGTCACCGACTGATTTTCCAGACTCCAAAAATTCGGACATGCTCGATTATTCAGTCTGCTTCACGGCACCGTCATTCTCCCCATAGACCATAATGTATAATAACTGCCGAAAGTTTGGACACCTTGCAACCTCTCGTCTGATTTTGCGGACACTCCTTGAGCTAACTCGATCGAGAGCACCATGCACCGACTCTGACCGGTGCATGGTTCAACTTGCTGAACAACATTTTTGTTTTGAATGGAGCCTCCTTACTGCCCCACGAAGTGGCGCTACTGCAAATCCCCGCTCATCATCATCATTTCGGCCTTGTTCGATAGAGTGGCTCTACAGCAGTTCCGGTTTCAGCTTAATAAGCCATGTCAAGACACAACCTACTGGAACTCCAGACCTGCACAGGTATCCGGTTTCTGTGGGAGCCAATTGCACCCACTCTCGTTCAACCATTGGCCGTTGGTGTCGCTTTTGTAACCTGTTCGTCCGCTACTCTATGGTTGACTGGTGCAGCGTTGTAATTGGTACGAAGGCTGTTGTGTTGTGTTGTGTGTAGTTGACGAGTTTTGCTAACACAGTGACAGTGATGTTACAAGGCTTTGATCGGTCACTTGGCTCCAAAAGTTGACTGCCCGAACCTAAAAAATGTCGGAGCGTGTAGTCCGCTGCTCTCTAAAAAAGCGTTAAATAGCCACTCCTATTGCCTTTTTCAAGCAGATTATTATAAATCAAATTGCTTATATAGTTCGTAAAGTACACAACAGTTTCATTGTATGTGTTGTAAAATTCGCTTCTGCTCTCTTTAGAAACTTGAAACCACCGCAATGTTCGATGACAAAACGATTACCACTCATTTTAACTCTTAAAAGTTGTCCGTGAATGTGTCGTGAGTTCAAAAAGTGAATTACGCACACAGCTTCACTGCATACGTATCTTAAGCACCATTGTTATGCTGCCGCCGTACCATGCAGAAAAGCTAGCTTTACAGTTTGAAAAGTGTTCCGTGACACCATTTAAGGCCTGCAGAGCAGCACGTATTAAAGCACTGGGATCACTTTTGCAGGCTTTCTACTGAGCTATACATCCAACGACAATAAAAACAAGATATGCTCACCTTTCCTTGAAATAGAATCGATCAACCTATTGTACATCTCGGGCGGAGGACTTACTCGTGAATACTTTTACTATACTTTTACCAGATCATCTGCTTTTCACTACAGCACACAGCAGTAAATCCTAATGTCATCTACGACACTAGGCTATCTGTAATAAACTAAAGAAAGCTAGATTATCCTATGAATCTTTTTAAACAATTTTTCCAGTCTCTTACGGAGGCTAGGAAAGGGAAATTTATGCCGTCGATCTAGCATTGCAGCTACCACCTACGCTCGTTGTTTACATTTCTTGCACCGCTCCTCCTCTTCTAGTTTCACTATTCAAACGCAAAGCATTCGCAAATATGTTTTCTTTTGTATATTTGTGAATTAATTCATTTACCGCCAATACAAGCGCTTTGTGCTTGCCGAAATGGCAAGACAAGCGCTGAACAAATCGCAGAAGCAGACGACAGCGAACAAGTTATAACTAGCGCCACTCTGCTCGTACATTTTGTCCCTAGCGGCAAAAGGGGCGTGCTGGAGCAGGGAGATCTGTGCAGGTCTGTAGTTCAGTAGGTCATGGTCAAGACAATCCAGCAGCTGGTTCGTTTTTTCGCGCACAACGCTGCGGGTATGCCACGTTTTTAGTTTGTGTGACTGGTGTCGGCATGGTGGTGTTTGCTTTGTATGCTGTGTCGACATTCTGGTGATCCAACGCGGCATACGGAAACATATCGTCAAGTGTCTAGTGGCACCGACAGTGCCCACGCAGACTGCGCTGGGGAATGCCGGGAGGCCTAAGATTTGTCGCCTTCCGATGTGCTCCCTACTGACGCGGAAAATGTTCTGCCGAGGCCTGCGCAGTGGTTGCATTGCGATTCCGGACACCATCTCATTTGACAGTTTCACAGGTGCTGACACTACTTTACTGACATGCACAGAACTCGACGACGGCGAGATCATTCGCCAGGTTTCTGCTGCACCGCCGGGCGATTACTCTGAGTCAGAAGGTGACGCACCATGTGCTACGTTGCCGTCGCATGCGGAGCGTGTACAAGCAGTGACTGTGCTTTCAGCCGCCTATAGTGACCGTACGACCCTCTCCGAGATTCAGGCTTATCTGATTGCACGTAAACGGAACAGCGTGCAGCGCCGCATTCACGATTTCTCCAAGCCTTCTGCCGAGCCCGAATAAGTGCGTCGAAATAAAGGATTTCATTTTTTTTTTTTCCTCAATCTGCTTTTTCAGACACCTGTTTATTCGGACATTTCCGCAGTCCCCGTGAGGTCCGAATAAACGGTCGTCGACTGTACTTGTGAAGTACTGTCAGGCAATCTCTTGATAGTTTTTGGTAAAATGACAGAGGTGCCTCAGCAACAACAAAAAAATATTTTCTTTAATGGCAGGCACACTCTAGTGTGCGTGCACAAGATAATTTACTGTAAAAGCCTGTTAATTTGAATTCTGCAGGGATGCTACGAAAGTTTAAGTTCTACGAAATTCGAACTAATGAAAGTCGCAGAAAAAATAGCTCAGTTAACGCACATATATAATCCGTCGTCGCCTGAGCATGCGTGCGCACACACTATGTCACATTGGCGAGAACAACATGTATAATTCGGCGCACTGGCTCAGCCAACGCCGTCTGATGTGCCCGATTCGAGATGGCTCTTGCTCCATCCACGCGTTTGTCGCACCAACCCACAATGTGTGGCGCTGAGAAAAAAGGTGCCCATGCCACTTTGCCAACAGTCGCTGACAGCCGTTCAAAGCATCGCGCCGGTTAGGGATCATCGTACACATGCTCCAAAGAGAGCAGGAGACATCATTTCAGCTGGTGCACCACAAGTGGCCTAGCGTGACTGGACGCGCACCGAAAACGTCAAACTATAAACACACCTTTGCGACACTGACACTCAATGCAGGAACAAGAGCTGCAATCTGAAATGCACTCACGAAACGCACCAGAACCTGCTGCGACGTTCGTTTCCGTTGTACTTTCATAGCTGCACCGATTGCACACTGCTGAGTTCTACTACAGTGCAGTCCACTTATAACGATATCGAGAAAGACGGAAAATATGATCGTTATAACCGATGATCGCTATATCTGGACTGCAGTTATAAAAAAAATTTTTTTTTTTAAACAAGGAACATACCTTCGCAGCTCCGAACTCCAATTCACTACTTACTCTAAAGAATATATGATGTAGACAGTAGGCCGTAAAAAACAAACTTTATTTCTAGCGCCAATGACCGTGTCAATGGTTAGGCGCACCGAAATAGTCCGAAATCTGCACTTGCTTTTGCGGCAGCTTCAGATTCACAACCGCGGTGTGCATGGATTCCAGTTGCTGCGCGAACACTGGCGGCAATCCTTTAGCATGCATAACATCAATTAAGGAGTCGATCGACGACAGTGCACTTTGCGTGGACATCGTGGTCAGGGTCAAGGAGCCACTGTCGATCTCGTTGTCACTGTCACTGATGCCGTCGCCACCGTCGCACAACTTTGCCGTCTGTCGAGACAGCACATCTTCGGCGATCGCCTCATCGGTGACTTCATCGCAGAACGAGGCAGCACTGTCTGCAGTCAAAAACTCCTCCTTCGACACAACACCTGTGTCACCAGTAGGAACGAGCTCCCAGAGCTCGGTATGTCAGCGACTTCCACCGGGTCGGTCTCAGCGGGTTGGGGAAGTTCGTCCTTACGCACAAAGCCCGCCTTCTTGAAGCAATTGGTGATGAACCACTGGTAAAGCGCCTCTTCAACATCGGCGTACAACGGGTCTCTAACCCTTTTCCGCTGATCGGCATGGCCGTGATAGCTCCTGCCTTCACAATCGCGGTGCTCCCGGTTTTCAAGATGGTTGATATCGTTAACTGGACGAGCTCATACTTCACGAGGGCGCTCACCTTGAAGCCGCATCGAGAGTCCTGCAAAATATCCATCTTCGTGTCAAGCGACACAGCTTTGCGCTTTGTCGGCGCCATCTTCTAACTGGGTTGAACCATTTGAACCGTTGGTTGCACGCTGCTCCGGTGGCGTCAGCCTGCTATCGCGAAAGAGACGTGGGACGGGCGCCACCGCGCCGCTTTGCTTGTCGCTTTTTTTTTTTCTTTCTCTCTCTTTCGGAGCGACTGTGGCCGACGCGCATGAAGCAGCTAGCGCCATCTTGTGGCACGCTGCACCTACTCAGCTATTCTCCGGTGCGCGGGCGGGGCGAGACGCGTTGCGCGGTAATGGCGGCAGATACGAACTTACGGAGGTAAACATCGCCTCGTCTCGACATCGTTCGTTTCAGGAAACTAAGCAGCGCAAGTGTTACGATTATTTGGCACGGAAAACGCTGTCCAGACTGCAAAATTTTGATCGTTATATCCGATATGCGGTGAATAACCTATCGTTATAAATGGTTTTTTTCCCCATAGACCTAATGCATAAAATGACTCTCATGTCGACCCATCGTTATAACCGATATATCGTTATATGTGGTATCGTTATAAATGGACTGCACTGTATACCTATAGGTGGCATCCAAGCACGTAACCCTGCGATGCTTTCCTTTGCGTAATAGCCAAAAATCTTAAAGGCTAAGCTTTTTGGTACTGTGAGCGCCCATAAACGTCACGGCCATTATGTTTGAGACATTACCTGGTGCCACTTCTTGGCAAAACGTATCGTAGAGAAAGAGCATAGCCTCCAAGATGTAGCATAAGAAAAAAAAAAACATGCGTAGCTCTGCGTCCGCATTCTTATTTTGAAGGTCCTGACAGAGGGAGAGAACTGACCTGCAATAGAGGCGTTGGCCATGCCTGGCCAAAGTCGTCTCTCTCCAATGAGGCCTAAACAAAGGGCCGCAGATTAAAAGAGCAAATCTGCACAGCTCGCGCGGCGACGCCAGCATCGCTAACATGCTTTCTAGCACTCTCCCCATCCATGATGCCATGCAGTTCAAATTATTGGTGGCAGTGCGAATTTCAGTGTGAATTAGCAGGATGAGTTGCATATTGCTTTCAATGTACATTGTTGGACGGACCTTGGCGGCTTCTTCGAATTATCCAAAATTGTGAATTAATGAGCTTTTGCATTATTACATTTGAGATCATATATGTGGCATTAAATTGCACCAATGTTGCACAATTGTTTCATGTAATGATCGAACACATGAAAACCTGCTTAGTTGAGTACAGTGGAATCTCGATAAATGGAAATCACCTAAACGGAACTGCCTCTTAAACGGAACACCATCTTCATGGTTGGTTTTGTATTCATGCAGTTGTATTCAGCTTTGTCTCTCAGTAAGTGGAATTCCTGATAAGTGGAACCAATTTCCCTGGTCCCTTCAGGTTCCGTTTAAAGAGCTCACTGTATTAGCACAAGGAACTTGAGAATGTTTTTCACCTCTGTGGCAGCACACTTGCTTACACCTACGACATTAAATTAGAAGCGTACGCATGCAGCCAAACTATTCACGTTGACAAGTAGAATGGGCACTACTTCTGCATCAGTAATCTGCTTTCCAAGTCTGTATGAAGCAAGTGCAAAGTTGCACCGTGCAAGACATCGCTGGTCTCCATATCATAACGCAGTTGAATCTCGATAATTCAAGCTTGAAGGGGCATGAAAATTCGTTGGAATTAAAAGAAGTTCGAATTAGAAGGACTTGTTTTTGAAGTATTTGTGCACCATAGCACGATGCACGAACAGTGTGAGTTGGAAATATAACAGTGCGCAAGCGTACAGCTGGTGAGGACCACGAAACTGCCCACGCCGGCGGGGCTAGCGGCGCCGGTGGTGATGCAGAGGTGAAAATGCACGGAGACCGTCGAAGATGAGGGAGTTCAGAAGGAGGGCGTGGGGAGCGTAGTTGCGAGGAAGGGCGAGAGGGAAGCAAATTTGCTTTCCTACCAGCTTGCTGGATGGCGCTGAGCAGTGGAGTTGCCGAGACCAAGGCTGGGCCTCTGCTGTTGCTTCCCTCTGCATGATCGCGTGTTTTTTCCCTCATCTGGTTACAGATCAGCGCTGTGTTTACCTTCTTCGTCCTGCATTCTCAACACGGGTCCTGTCTTATCAAGATGATGATGAAGTTGCTGCTGATCATAGCTAATCATGTTGGTGTGCTCCCTTCTGTTGCTGCATCACCGCATTAAAGGAGAATGACGTACTGGGTGTTGCCTTCACGTCTTTGTATTCAGGGTCTGTCTCGTCATACAGAATCGGATGTGGCGCACTGTCTCCGACAACCTTTCCAGTGGGACATCTCGGTTTACACGCGTCATTGTAAAAAAACGAGCACGAGCGAGGGCTGACATGAGCAGACGATAGTGCGAAACAAGTGGTCCGGCTGAAACAGACGAGAGTATGAATAGAATGGTTAGGCAGGTCTGCATGATACCAGTTTACCGCGCATACGTCACTGTAGGGGCCACTGTTATTGGTCTCCTCCAGTTGCGACTTGCTTGCTGCCGTGGTGAGCCATTAAACATCTGCTCCCATGGCGCACGTTTTGCTGCTAGTATGGCTGAAGCATCGCAGCGTGGCGCAGAAACGGCGACCTTGCCATTTAAAAGAGGGTAAAGTTTCTGCCACAGTTTTTTAGCACACGGCGTTGAGGGATTTCTCCTAAGCCTTTCCTCTGTGGCAGGGTCAGAGCAATGCTGTTCGAAGGCGCTGCCACCTGATTTGGTGCACTGTTGAGAGCATCTTCGGAGTGCGGTATGTTCGGATTAACCGTCGCAAATGCTTGAGCGTTCAAATTACCGTGCGTTTTCACCCATTAGAATGTGTATAACTTCGACGGGACCACGGCGTCAGTTCGAATAAACCGGAAGTTCGAATTAAGCGTGTTCAAATTAACGAGATTCGACTGCATTGTTAGCCCCTGCGTAGAATTGTGTGGATTGTGCATGACTTGAGAAACCGTGTCTGTGTGCAGGCAACTGTCGGATGTAGACAAGGACGGTGCTCTGAGCATCGAGGAGTTCTGCACAGCGATGCACCTGGTGGTGCTGCGGAGGAACAACATAGAGCTTCCGGACACCCTGCCGCCTTGTCTGGTCCCTAAGATGCCTCCAAAGGGTGTGGATGGTAAGGCACTTGCCCAACTGTTTTCTTCCTTAATACAGTTTCACCTCATTATACAGATCGCATTTGACATGAAGATACCTTTGTTATATTTGATGTGTTATAAGCTGACACGCGGACGTCAATGAAGGAAAAAGTTTGTTTGGTTTGTGTGAAAAAAATGCAAACATGGTGGCTCTAGCTGGCCTGGAAAGGATCTTCTGTCGATTTTGATGACCCGTCAGCAGGTTGCTTGGTTGATACGAGGCAGGTGAACAATGTTCAATTACAAATGCATGCTTCACACCGTCGAACCCTTTAAACCATGTATGCCTAAACATTGACTAGGTAGAAACATGAACATCTTGCATGAAAATTCTTTGGGGCTTCAGAATGTAGAAAGCAATATGTAACACATCCCGCTAATTCACACTGAAATCCGCACCGCCTCCGGTAATTCTAACTTCGCGCCATCGTGGTTGGGGAGAGCGCTAGTGCGTGAGAGCACGTGCACGAGCAAAAGCCACGCAGCTTTGCTCTTTCCATTTGCAGTCCTTTGTTTAGACCTGACTGGAGAGAGATGCGTTTGCGCCTGGCCAGGCACGGCCAATGCCTCTGTTGCAGGTCTGTTCTCTCCCTTTCTCAAGACCTTAAAGATAAAAACACGGACGCGGTGCTACATGGTTTCGTTTTTTTTTTTTTCTGTCTCTCGCTCTCTCTTTTAATCATGTTACATCTTGGAGGCTATGCTCTTTCTGTACGAGGTGTTCTGCTGAGAAGCGGCACCAGGTAATGTCTAAAACATGGCGTCCGTGCCATTTATCGGCGCTCGCAGTACCAAAAACCATAGCCTTTGAGATTCATGGCTACTACTCAAAGGAAAGCATCGCTGGGATACACGTTTGGATGCTGCCTATATGTATAGCGGAACTCGGCAGTGTGCAACCGGTGCAGCTACGAAAATATAACGGAAACCAGTGTCGCAGCAGGCTGTGGTGTGTTTCGCGAGCGCATTTTAGAGCACAGCTCTTGTTCCTGCAGTGACCACCGACGACGTAAAGGCTCATTTATAGTGCGACATTTTCGGCGCACGTCGCTTGTGACCAGTCAAAATGCCGTCCCCTCTAGACTTCGACACGCGATCTGTCGGCTGCTCTCTTCGGAGCATGTGCAGAAGTATCCCCGGCCCACACGCCACTTTGAACAGCTCTCTGTGACTGTCAGCAAAGTGGCATGGGCACCTTTTTTTCTCTGTGCGGTGCATTGTGGGTCAGCACAGTCGGTGCGACAGACGAGCAGATGGAGCAGGAGCCATCTCGACAACGGGCACATCGGACCGAATTGGCCACATCCGTTTACGTTGGCTGCACCAGTGCTCAGAGCTACAAACATTGTTGCTCTTGCCAATGTACATGCGTGCGCGTGCGCATGCTACATCGGACTATATATGTGCGTTAACCGAGCTATTCTTTTCCTACTTTCATTAGTTCGAATTTCGTATAATTCAAATTAACGAGCTTCTACTGTACCTGCAAAATGCTTTGCATAACCTAGATTCCCACAGTGAATGGGACCTGCATAATTTTTTGCGCATTTTTTTTAATCTTTGAAGATCTTTGTAGCGTGACTGTGGTCGTGTGTCTGTCACTGCCTTGTGGCTGTACCTTCTAGAACTGGTGCTGCACGAAAAAGCGCTGGCATGAGTAATAATGTGCTAGCTTTCAACGTCACTTCTACAATGTCACAACGTACATCGTGGAAAGTTCTGACTTTTTCTTTATTGCACATTGTAGCTGTGGATGCAACTGCCTACCAGGTTCCACCGCATCCTGTCACCCAGCCTTTGCACATAGCCAGCCCCAAAGGCCACACACCGCCCCCTTCTAAAGAACCTCTCTCGCCACAGAACAAAGAAGTGAGCCTGGGTTTTGTCATTATTTCATCAACAGCATGTAACAAGAGAAAAAAACAACGTTTTGCCTTCTGTGATTGCCATGCGTCGTGCCATGTACCAAAAAAGTCTGGAAAGGACTGTATCTACACTTTTAAAGAATTCTTTGACATACGCATGGCGAGTACCAGAAAGAAGCTAAAGTAGCATGAATAGATTGTTAGTCAACCTTCTGAAGCCTTCAATGAGCATGTTTACCTAGGCCACGTAGGTGAAGATCTGAATCGTGAGAATGAAATACCCAGGCAGACAAGAATAAATTAACAGGCAAGCACTCTCGTGGCAGGCAAGCACTCTCGTGGCAGGCAAGCACTCTCGTGGCAGGCAAGCACTCTCGTGGCAGGCAAGCACTCTCGTGGCAGGCACTCTCTAGTTATGAATGGCAGGTTACTGTTATCCTTTAAAAGAGATGTATGCAATGAGTGCATTGCGTCAGTACTGACACTTTGGGCTCAAACTTTGAGCATAGCAGAGGATTCGGAAGCAGCTCTGGACTGTGCAACATGCGGTGGAACGAAAAACAGTAGGTGTAAAGGTAAAGGCCAGTTACAACTAAATTTTGGACCGCATAGAAAGCCTAGTTTAAGGTAATCTAAATATAGAGGCGCTTCCGTACAAAATTTGATGTTTAAAATATGAACGCCACGAAAAGCCTGCTAAAATACTCAACAGAAAATACTCAAACAGAAAAAGAAAAAAAGCTGTGATTACCGCTTGCTGGAAGGGACTCATGACCTAAGCGTGGTTCCTTGTCATGATCCCACAATCTTGGAAGCCACAGTGCTGCGTAGCATAGATACCACGGCCACCTCGAGCCCTCTATCAGTGTAAGACACTCAGGCTACTGCATGCTCCGATTGGTCTCTGTGGTTCTCCAGCCGTGGCTGTACGAGCCAGCTCTAGCGCCGGGCCTTGCATCACAGTGACGCCACCAGGTGCATGAATTGTCCGCTTAGTAGCTATTTTAATGCTGCTAACAAAAAAAAATTATGCAATTGACAGCTCTGTGGCTTTACCAAGATTGATTCAGTGGTTTATACTATTTGCTTATAACAAATTTGGCCAAAGTGGAATTTAATTCCAGTTGACTTTCTTGAAAGGCTGAAGTAGGGCAGTATGGATTAGAGAGCAGACTCATATTATCGGATGTTGCAGTAGAGACTAAGGAGGAAAAGAAGTGATATTGGGGGTAAGTTGTGCATTGTGTAGAGCTGGTAAGGGCGTATATCCATTACTGGAACAGGATGGTTGCTAAAAGAAAACACAATTAAGCATGGTGGAGAATGAGGCGGTGTGATC